>NW_027508850.1:157500-240000 GCF_051911475.1 Siphateles boraxobius
CACGAAGAAGCAGCTCAAAGCAGCAGGGGACGAGAAGGGTGGATGTAGCCTTGCTGAAGTGCCTCTTCTGCATACTCCTCCATGGGCTTCTGTTCGGTAAGGGACGGAATAGATCTTACTGTGGGGCACTGGCTCACCCGGCATCAGGTCGCTGGCGCAGTCCATTGGCCAGTGTGGAGGCAGCTGAGTGGATCACCACGGGCGGTAGACGTCGCTGAAGGGGCGTAGCAGGTTGGGGTTCTCGACTGGACTCTCGATGGAGGTGGAGTTCACCGGGAGTACCTCGACCGGTGATGGAATGGGGCGAGGAATCAGAGGGAAACAGTCGGGAAAGCATTTCCTACCCCACTTCAGGACTTTGCCGGTCTTCCAGGAGATGATGGGATCATCCTGCACAAGCCACCGGGCTCCCTAGGATCACCTCAGCGGTGGAGTTCTCCAGAACCAGGAGATGGAAGGACTCTACATGCAGTTGGCCAACTTGTAGCTCGATGGGACTGGCGCTATATCATGCATGTCTTCGGCATAGTGGTCATCCAGTCACCGACTGGACCCGGTAGACTGTCTGGGTTGCTGTCGTCTGGAGGTTAAGTTAGTGGCAGAGGCTTCCGGAGATGAAATTCCCAGCTGACCCAGAATTGAGGAGGGCATGAACTGGGAGAGATGCATTAGAAGCAGTAAGAGTTACAGTGGTGGTGAGTCGTTTCAAATTTGTGATTGGATTTTTTAAAACACTCACCATAGGGCGTGGAGGACGGATGGGGCACGCAGTGATGATACGCCCCCAGCACCACAATACAGACCGAGCCCCTGGGGTAGCCGTCTCTGCCGCTCCGTAAACGGTAGTTGTGTGGAGCCAACCTGCATATGGGTTCGTAGCCTGTTTCTGGAGTGCTGAGGTTCTCTGGCTGATGGAGGAAATAAGATGGCGTTTGACGCTAGTGCTCATCAAGACACGACTGCATACCGTCCTTCGGATGAGATGTTAAACCGAGGTCCTGACTTTCAATGGTCAAAAAAACCTCCCAGGATGTCTTTCGAAAGAGTAGGGGTGTAATCCCGGTATCCTGGCCCACTTTGCTCTGTGGCCTCTGTCCATCATTGCCTCCTAATCATCCCCATTTGTACTAATTGACTTCATCACTCTGTCTCGTCTCCACCAGTAAGCTGGTGTGTGGTGGGTGTTCTGGCGCGATATGGCTGCCGTCGCATCATCCAGGTGGAGCTGCACATTGGTGGAGGTTGAGGAGATTCCCCTTTCTACGTAAAGTGCTTTGAGTGCCGAGAAAAGCGCTATATACATTTATATTATTATTATGATAATTAATTATTATTGCATACGGCTGGAGAAGCGGATGGACAGTTGGATGAAGTGGGTTAGTCCTGGAGCGGTTCTGGTGAGCTCCTGATGTTGTCTGTCGTATTGGTCGGGTCTTCTGTTACAGAATCAGACTCAGGAGAAGAAGATGGAAGTTAACAGGAAGTTTTTTGTGACAACAGTGGCGTTCTTCCCAGAGCTGTTCACGTCCTCAATCTCATGTCAACACTTTCAATTACTTAAATCTCACTTTACTTACTTTCAACTGCTTAAATCGTAAAATATCTATTCAGAACAAGAGTCAGACTGCAAGCGTGGTACTGATTGAATAATCTTATTGAACAGAACTTTTGAGATTATTGTATGAGTGTGATGATTTTGAGCTCATCTCTGCTTGTTCTGTGTATTTGTCTCAATAAATGCTTGTTAGTTTGTTTTATTAGAGTTTGACCAGGAAACACAGTGACATAATTTAATACAAATGGATGCAGTTCTTAGTGAAATCCAGCAGAGGGCGAGTGATCGACAGAGACAGTCACTGTAGAACGAGAGTTATTCACGACGGGACAGAACGAGGTTTGCAAACTTCTGTTTAGAACTGGTTAAATTTTCAATCACAGAAGAAATAAGAAAAGCAATCATTAGAATTATTAAATTCACTTCAGCGACTTTGAAGCCTGTGCTCAAATAATAGATTTAAAGTGAAAAAACTTACATTAAAATGAAATCACAGTAGACAGAGATTAGCTTCCAGAATTTTATTAACAAAATAGCTGAATATATTTATAAGTACACAAACACACACAGGCTGGTGATAAATGGGGTCGTTCTGACCCTTTAAATGTCAATAGAGGTTCAGAGTTTGAGAACTTTCATTATTACACAGATTAGATGGCACAAAAAATGAACTAGTGCTTCTAGTGCTTTTGTCTTTTCACTACATTAAAAAAGCTTAATAAAATAGAAAGGATATAAAAAAATAAGGCATATGTTATGTAGGTATATCAAAATAAAAGGTATACTTCAAATTGAAAGTGTTTTAAAATGCAATATAGTTTATCTGACAACACAGACCATTGACATACTACTGAAACAGTCATTTAATTCAGTTGAAATGAAGTGAAATTGAGATGCAAAATCCTAAATGTCAAACCAGTTTATCTGTTCCTAATCTTTACCATTGTTATAGATTGGGACTCTTACTCTGTCTTCTTCTTTACGATGACCAGATAGGGCGGGCATTGTAAGTGGTGTCCCATGATGCCGTGCGGCCGGACGCAGAGCATGCGCTGCTTTAGGAGTTTCAGATGCGGCATGACGTCGAAGCGCAGGCCACAGGCGTCGGGCGGGACACGGCTCAGGTGCGGCAGGGCGGGGCTCGGGTGTGGAGGGGCGGGGCTCAGGTGTGGTGGGGCGTGGCTCATGTGTGGATGGGCGGGGCTCAGGTGCGGTGGCCAGGTGGTCTGAAGTCCAATACTCTCAGCTGCCACGGACTCTTTGATAGACAGTACAACAAAGACTTCATCCCACGTGCTGCATCTCGAGTGAATGAACCAGCAGAAGTCGTCCGACTCGCCTGCGGAGAATCAACAGGAATATCACATCAACTTTACATGATACAGTTTCACAGTAATAGATAACAGTCAATGATGAAACGAGAGTTCAATTCTGTTGAATATAAATATATATATATGCCCCTTTTTACATTTGAGCCTCTGCCCTTCCCTGGACAACAGTGGATTAATAAATATCAATTATGGAACGAATAACCTACTGTGTTGTAAGGATGCACTCGACACAGGTTATCTTGAACGAATATATTTAATTCAGAGTGAAACGCAAAAAGAATACAAAATTGCACCCTAGACCATTACAGAATTATATTTCAGTAATAGAGCAGCGATTTCTTCATCCATCGTCCACTTTCTGTACATGGGTCAATGACATGACATGTATTTTTTGTGTCCAAATTCATTATTTTCCTAAAAAGAATTTGAATAAATAAATGTCATATATCAAATGGATCTACAATATCTCCTTTATTAGAAACCCTTTTCATGTTATTGAAATTCAATAGATTTTTTGAGTTTTGGTGTTTGAAAGACCACAAATGTCAGGTGGTGCGACCGTCCGAACGTACAAGCAAAGAACATAACTGAGATATAAATGTTAATTTTCTCAATAAAATTCTTAATCAAATATTTTGGCATGATTTTATGTTAAATTCCTTATAAATGAGGGTAAATAGTGTATCGGTCCTATTTCAAAACTATTATATTACTTAAAGAACTTTTGTCCGAAAAATTTACTTCTACTAATGTCAGGGAGGGCGACCGACATAAAAATGCACTTTTATGCAAGGTTCCTTTAAGAAAACCATGTGACATTATATGACATCACACAGAAGACTCCAGAGGACCCCTTTGATGCAGTAACAAGGTTAGTCACCCTCCCATAAATATTAGATAATTTGACATTTTTGAGTAATGATGAGGTTGATTCAACTTATCATGTCAGGTGGTATGACCCCTGGAAAACTTTGAAAATGTGTTGTCATAAAAATGTGTATTTGATTTTAAAAATGTATGTATAACCTTGAGCACATGGTCAAACATTTGTATAGGTGTCCAAGTTAATGCCTGTTAGATCCGAATTGAGTTTGAAATGTCAGGTGGTGCGACCAATATGTCAGGTGTCGCGACCAGAGTTAAAGTTAACCCAACTAAAAAAAGTCATGTTAATTCATGTTTTTGAATATATTAAATACATTTAAATAAATATATAAAGCTTTTAAGTTGTTTAAAGGTGCAATCTACATATGTATATATATATATATATTTTTTTTATGGTATGAGTGACAAAGATTTAAAGAGCACATTGTCTTGTCCATCTTAAAGTGCTATTCTTCAAGAATATAGGACTGTATAATCAACATTGATACTAAAACAATTGCATCTTTAAATTAATCTATTTTAATTTGTTTTTGTAGGTGCCATTATCAAGCAAGGAGAAAACTGCACGACATAGAGCTTGTTTAAAAAGTGATCCAGTTGCAAGGGCAGAGTACCTTGCCAAAACAAAAGCAAGGTATTGTGTTCATTATGTTTATCTAGATACATTACAACTTAAGTTAATACTGTTATTTTTTGTGGTAATTACAGTTATTACATGTTAATAATACATACTTAATAGCAGTGTCATACAGCATTACAGAAAATCATAGTTACTAGAATTTAAATGATTAAAAAACAATTACCCATTCTATTAAATATTTAAACTAAAATAATTTATTTTTTACAAATGATATAGTACAGGTGAAACTCAAAAAATGTGAATATTGTGCAAAATTAATTTATTTAAGTAATTCAGGTTAAAATGTGAAACTATTATATTATAAAGACTCATTACATGCAAAGTGAGATATTTCCTTTATTTGTTATAATTTTGATAATTATGGCTTATAGCTTAAGAAAACCCCAAATTCAAAATTAGAATATTGTGAAAAGGTCTTCATAGCTTGAAATATCTCACTTCGCATGTAATGAGTCTATATAATATATTAGTTTCACCTTTTAACTTGAATTACTGAAATAAATGAACTTTTGCACGATACTCTAATTTTCTGAGTTTCAACTGTATGTCCCATATATTTTAATATAATTAAAATAGCAGGGGTCTGAAACCATGTATCTTTTATAGAGATAGGTATGTTGTACATTGTCATTAGTAAGCTTGTTTACATCTTAATCACCCACAACTCTGTAAATCTTTTTTTATCTTGACTTACTGATACTACTGAATCTAATTGCATGAGCAGTAGATTGAATTATGCCCTTAATGTTTCTGGGCCCAATATTTGCACTAATTCACTGTTCAATAAAAAAGATGTTCTCATTTATTAAATGTGTTCCTTGAGGTTTCAAAGTTATATTTTTAAAGAAGCAATGATCAAAAGTTATCATAACATGCAGTATTGTTTTGCACTTTCTTGTTAATAAAATGTAATTATATGATTGAGATACAGTATAAATTGGTCAGAGGATTAAAATAAAAAAGCCAATTGAAACCCAAATAAAATTCATTGACAAATCTTTTTATTTTATTTTGTGAATATAAATCATTATTGATCACAACGTCAGGATGTGCGACCGGTCATGGTCAGGTGGTGCAACCAGCATATTGACATTTAATTGTATTAATTCCCACTGCAATTGCAAAATGAAGTAAGAAATATAACTGTAAACCTTTATCTAACGTATACAAATACTTTTTACAGTTAAAAACAAAACATAAAAACTCCTTATGGAAAAACGGGTGTTTAAACACACAGAAAAGCAGCCGTTTATATGATTTTGAATATAAGGGCAATAAATAAAGAAATAGAAAGGAAATTTACTATGTGATATGCATTTTAGACACTACAATGATTCATTTTTACAAGTCTCAGCAGTGCTAAGTACATTAAATGTATATTATTTTAAATTAATATATGGTCGCACCACCTGACATTTTCTGGGTGGTAAAATCAGGAATCTTGTTTTATAATGAATTAATGCTGCCTAAAACGCTGTAAAACCAATATGAATCAAAATTGGACATAAAAATGCATTTTAAAACTGTTTTGCTTAAAATATATATTTTTACATCTTGAAAATCTTATTTGTCATTGACCCACATACAGCTGTTTGTCTTTTGGGCTCTTACCAGACGATGAACACTGAAAAGAGCCTCCATCACAGTCTCCACACACACACACACACACACACACACTCACATACACAGCAGAAACGGAGCGGCTCTTACCGGGCCGCGAGTCTTGGGACAGGACCGTGAGTTTCTGCTGCCCGTCTATGACCTGCCTGTAAGTGAGCACCGTACAGCTCAACACACACTCCGACGGCAGATCTATGTCCTGTGACATTTCAGTAACAACATGGTCCTCTTCCACACACTCCTGCGCACACAGACAGAAGACGGCCGACAGCAGCGCTCCCCAGCGTAGCCACGCAGAACACACACACGCCATCGCGCTTCAGGACGGGTCGAGCTCCTGCGTTTGTTTGCTCTTCTTCTCTCTTTAATGTTCAGGGTCCGACCGTCTGTGCCGACGACGGGGTCAACGCTAGAAGAAGAGAGAGAGAGAGAGTGTGTGTGTGTGTGTGAGAGAGAGAGAGATAGAGTGTGTGTGTGTGTGTGTGTGTGTGTGTGTGTGTGTGTGTGTGTGTGTGTGTGTGTGTGTGTGTGTGTGTGTGAGTGAGTGAGAGAGAGAGAGATAGAGTGTGTGTGTGTGTGTGAGAGAGAGAGAGATAGAGTGTGTGTGTGTGTGTGAGAGAGAGAGAGATAGAGTGTGTGTGTGTGTGTGTGTGTGTGTGTGTGTGTGTGTGTGTGTGTGTGTGTGTGTGAGTGAGTGAGAGAGAGAGAGCTGCCCCGCATGGGTCTAAACTCTTTTACTGAGTGCGCAACAGCATGTGATACACACACACTCTATTACATGTTTGTTTAGCTATACTTGTGAGGAACTCCATAGATGTAATGGTTTTTATACTGTACACATTTTATTATGTTTATTAATCAATCTTCCTTGTGAGGACCAGCTAGAAGTCCTCACAAAGTAGGGAATCTCAAGTTTTAATATCCTTGTGGGGACATTTGGTCCACACACACACACACACACACACACACACACACACACACACACACACACACTCGAGCACATTTTCAAACAGTGTGTGCCAATAAACTCCCAAAATAACCCTTCATGTCAGGAATGCAGTAAGCAACCTGCGGCCGCTGTCATTACTGACCACTGAAGAGTGAGCGTTAAAGAAGTTTATGCGAGTTCGATCTGATAAATCCCTTCAGAATTTGTTGTGTTACACACAGAAGCTGCCAGAAGTGACACACACACGATGAAAAGAGAAATGAATGTTGATGTACAGAGTTCAGTGCATCTTTTAGAAGGTGAAATAAGGACATAACATCATGAAAGCCTTGTTTAATAAAACATTTTGCGGATACATTTGATATAAACTGTATATATAATCTTGCTACATGACAGCTAAACATGCATTCGAAAGTGTTAGTTCATAGCCATCACTGGTTTATATGAAACGGTTTTAATACTTTCCAGTAGTACAATGGTGTGTTCAACATGGAAACATATACAGAAGAAATTTGGTGAACAAAGACCAAAAAAGGAAAGAACAAAAAGATTTGAAACAAGAAAAAAGTTTTTTAAAACTGTTTTGAAGTTGTTTTTTGCAAACGCAGATGTTCATCTGGAATGTCATTCCATTCTTATCTGCGAGACCGGGATGTTTCCCAGCGTGCAGAGACACGCCAGCGGACGCCACGCCGAGCAGAACTGGCATAAAGACCTGGTTCAAACAGGATATTTTGGAAGCAACCGTTTATTTAGTCCTGGGAATTGCAGAGGGAAAGTTTTGGCGGAGTTGCTCGACAACATTTCTCACAGATCAAGCGCTGGCCACTGAAATCATGCCAGACCCATAAACCCAGTTAGAGTTAGAAACAGATTTGGCCTTGAACTGATTTGCAACAGATGGTTCATTGTGCTTTTCTGTGAACGTAGAATAACCCAGATGAACAGACTTTGATTGAGAACTTCATGTTTTCTGCTAACTATATATATATGTTTCCACATCATTTTCAATAAACCCTTAAAACCCAAGAGTGTGAGACTCCTAACAACAGCAAGTCAAGCCACCTTTATTTATATAGCGCTTTTTACAATAGAGATTGTTTCAAAGCAGCTTTACAGAGATAATAGGAAAATAATGTTGTAATGGTATTGTTAAATACAAAATGAAATGTCCCCAACTAAGCAAATCTTAATCAAATTCTTAAAGTGAAGAATTAAAGACGCTTGTAAGTTTGTGCTGAACCATAAACCTGCAAATCCTACAAACCGGGTGAGTGAGCGAGTCAGGAAAGGCTTTGGGGCGGGGTCGTGACCTCAGGCTCCTGCGGGTCGTCTCCGGGGTCGCAGCCACACTCGCGGGTCAGGCTCACCGAGGACAGAACCAGACTACTCCCTTCATCCACATACACGAACGGGACGATGTCGTGAGCCGTCGGCTTGCAGCACTGAGGAAGACATGCAAGATCAGATCTCAGTCCAGAGAAACACTCATCTGAGAGTTAAACACCTGTGCAGACGTTAAGCACACACAATCACCTGTGCAGACGTTAAACACACACATTCACCTGCGCAGATGTTAAACATACACATTCACCTGCGCAGACGCAGAGAAACACTCATCTGAGAGTTAAACACACACATTCACCTGCGCAGATGTTAAACATACACATTCACCTGCGCAGATGTTAAACACACACATTCACCTTCGCAGATGTTAAACACACACATTCACCTGCGCAGATGTTAAACATACACATTCACCTGCGCAGACACAGAGAAACACTCATCTGAGAGTTAAACACACACATTCACCTGTGCAGACGTTAAACACACACATTCACCTGTGCAGACGTTAAACACACACATTCACCTGTGTAGACGCAGAGAAATCCTCATCTGAGAGTTAAACACACACATTCACCTGCGCAGATGTTAAACACACACATTCACCTGCGCAGACACAGAGAAACACTCATCTGAGAGTTAAAGACACACATTCACCTGCGCAGACGTTAAACACACACATTCACCTGTGCACACGCAGAGAAACACTCATCTGAGAGTTAAACACACACATTCACCTGCGCAGATGTTAAACACACACATTCACCTGTGCAGACGCAGAGAAACACTCATCTGAGAGTTAAACACACACATTCACCTGCGCAGATGTTAAACACACACATTCAGCTGTGCAGACACAGAGAAACACTCATCTGAGAGTTAAACACACACATTCACCTGTGCAGACGTTAAACACACACATTCACCTGTGCAGACGTTAAACACACACATTCACCTGCGCAGACACAGAGAAACACTCATCTGAGAGTTAAACACACACAATCACCTGTGCAGATGTTAAACACACACATTCACCTGCGCAGATGTTAAACATACACATTCACCTGCGCAGACACAGAGAAACACTCATCTGAGAGTTAAACACACACATTCACCTGTGCAGACGTTAAACACACACATTCACCTGTGCAGACGTTAAACACACACATTCACCTGTGCAGACGCAGAGAAACACTCATCTGAGAGTTAAACACACACATTCACCTGCGCAGATGTTAAACATACACATTCACCTGCGCAGACACAGAGAAACACTCATCTGAGAGTTAAACACACACAATCACCTGTGCAGATGTTAAACACACACATTCACCTGCGCAGATGTTAAACACACACATTCACCTGTGCACACGCAGAGAAACACTCATCTGAGAGTTAAAGACACACATTCACCTGCGCAGACACAGAGAAACACTCTTCTGAGAGTTAAACACACACATTCACCTGTGCAGACGTTAAACACACACATTCACCTGTGCACACGCAGAGAAACACTCATCTGAGAGTTAAACACACACATTCACCTGTGCAGATGTTAAACACACACATTCACCTGCGCAGATGTTAAACACACACATTCACCTGTGCACACGCAGAGAAACACTCATCTGAGAGTTAAAGACACACATTCACCTGCGCAGACACAGAGAAACACTCTTCTGAGAGTTAAACACACACATTCACCTGCGCAGATGTTAAACACACACATTCACCTGCGCAGATGTTAAACACACACATTCACCTGTGCACACGCAGAGAAACACTCATCTGAGAGTTAAACACACACATTCACCTGCGCAGATGTTAAACACACACATTCACCTGCGCAGACACAGAGAAACACTCTTCTGAGAGTTAAACACACACATTCACCTGTGCAGACGTTAAACACACACATTCACCTGCGCAGATGTTAAACACACACATTCACCTGTGCACACGCAGAGAAACACTCATCTGAGAGTTAAACACACACAATCACCTGTGCAGATGTTAAACACACACATTCACCTGTGCACACGCAGAGAAACACTCATCTGAGAGTTAAACACACACATTCACCTGCGCAGATGTTAAACACACACATTCACCTGTGCAGACGCAGAGAAACACTCATCTGAGAGTTAAACACACACATTCACCTGCGCAGATGTTAAACACACACATTCAGCTGTGCAGACACAGAGAAACACTCATCTGAGAGTTAAACACACACATTCACCTGCGCAGATGTTAAACACACACATTCACCTGCGCAGGCGCAGAGAAACACTCATCTGAGAGTTAAACATACACATTCACCTGCGCAGATGTTAAACACACACATTCAGCTGTGCAGACACAGAGAAACACTCATCTGAGAGTTAAACACACACATTCACCTGCGCAGATGTTAAACACACACATTCACCTGTGCAGACACAGAGAAACACTCATCTGAGAGTTAAACACACACATTCACCTGCGCAGATGTTAAACACACACATTCACCTGCGCAGACACAGAGAAACACTCATCTGAGAGTTAAACACACACATTCACCTGCGCAGATGTTAAACACACACATTCACCTGCGCAGACACAGAGAAACACTCATCTGAGAGTTAAACACACACAATCACCTGTGCAGATGTTAAAGACACACATTCACCTGCGCAGATGTTAAACACACACATTCACCTGCGCAGACACAGAGAAACACTCATCTGAGAGTTAAACACACACATTCACCTGCGCAGATGTTAAACACACACATTCACCTGCGCAGACGTTAAACACACACATTCACCTGTGCAGACACAGAGAAACACTCATCTGAGAGTTAAACACACAATCACCTGCGCAGACGCAGAGAAACACTCATCTGAGAGTTAAACACACACATTCACCTGCGCAGATGTTAAACACACACATTCACCTGCGCAGATGTTAAACACACACATTTACCTGCGCAGACACAGAGAAACACTCATCTGAGAGTTAAACACACACATTCACCTGCGCAGACACAGAGAAACACTCATCTGAGAGTTAAACACACACATTCACCTGCGCAGATGTTAAACACACACATTCACCTGTGCACACGCAGAGAAACACTCATCTGAGAGTTAAACACACACATTCACCTGTGCAGACGTTAAACACACACATTCACCTGTGCACACGCAGAGAAACACTCATGAGAGTTAAACACACACATTCACCTGCGCAGATGTTAAACACACACATTCACCTGTGCAGACGTAGAGAAACACTCACCTGAGAGTTAAACACACATATTCACCTGCGCAGATGTTAAACGCACACATTCACCTGTGCAGACGTTAAACACAAACATTCACCTGCGCAGACGTTAAACACACACATTCACCTGCGCAGATGTTAAACACACACATTCACCTGCGCAGACACAGAGAAACACTCATCCGAGAGTTAAACACACACATTCACCTGTGCAGATGTTAAACACAAACATTCACCTGCGCAGACGTTAAACACACACATTCACCTGCGCAGACACAGAGAAACACTCATCTGAGAGTTAAACACACAATCACCTGCGCAGACGCAGAGAAACACTCATCTGAGAGTTAAACACACACATTCAACCTGCGCAGATGTTAAACACACACATTCACCTGCGCAGACACAGAGAAACAGTCATCTGAGAGTTAAACACACACAATCACCTGCGCAGACGTTAAACACACACATTCACCTGTGCAGTCGCAGAGAAACACTCATCTGAGAGTTAAACACACACAATCACCTGCGCAGATGTTAAACACACACATTCACCTGTGCAGACGCAGAGAAACACTCATCTGAGAGTTAAACACACATTCACCTGCGCAGATGTTAAACACACACATTCACCTGCGCAGGCGCAGAGAAACACTCATCTGAGAGTTAAACACACACAATCACCTGCGCAGATGTTAAACACACACATTCGCCTGTGCAGACGCAGAGAAACACTCATCTGAGAGTTAAACACACACAATCACCTGCGCAGACGTTAAACACACACATTCACCTTTCCAGACGCAGAGAAAACCTCATCTGAGAGTTAAACACACACAATCACCTGCGCAGATGTTAAACACACACATTCACCTGCGCAGACGCAGAGAAACACTCATCTGAGAGTTAAACACACACAATCACCTGCGCAGACGTTAAACACACACATTCACCTGCGCAGTCGCAGAGAAACACTCATCTGAGAGTTAAATACACACATTCACCTGCGCAGTCGCAGACGTTAAACACAGACATTCACCTGCGCAGTCGCAGGCGTTAAACACACACATTCATCTGCGCAAACACGGACGTTAAACACACACATTCACCTGCGCAGACGCAGACGTTAAACACACACACACATTCACCTGCGCAGACGCAGACGTTAAACGCACACACATTCACCTGCACAGACGAAGACGCTCTCTCAGCACAGAGGCTCGGGCCGCAGGATCTGCACTGAACGAAGGTGACACTCTCCGGATAAACAACCCAGTGCTCCCAGCCCAAATCTGACACACAAGAGAAGACATGCAGGATTAGAGGAACCTCTCCCATCTCTCCAGCTCATTATTCACCCCGAAACAAGAGGAAAGGAAAGAAATCATGTCTGAAGAAAACAGATTTGCTTGCATTACTACATTTACATTTATTCATTTAGCTGACGCTTTTTATCCAAATTGACTTAAAATTGCTATATATGTCAGAGGTCGCACGCCTCTGGAGCAACTAGGGGTTAAGTGTCTTGCTCAGGGACACATTGGTGTCTCACAGTGGATTCGAACCCGGGGCTCTCACACCACAGGCATGTGTCTTATCCACTGCGCCATCACCACCCTTTTAGCCATTACTAAAAGTGTAAAGCAGATTGTGCAGTTGTAACGACTTTTAATTTATAGGGAGAATGAGGAACACAGTGTCACATTAACTTCCCATTCAGCATCTCTGATTTTATGCAAAATGTTATTTTCTTTCTTTTAATTTTAGGATTTTATGAGATTCATGTACAGTCATAGCAGGATCTGCTTGAACGCTCACCTTTCATGAACACCTGAGAGGAATATGTACAGCAGGTGGAGTTTGCAGAGTCCTCTGGGAACGTTGAATTACCTGCTGGATAGAGCAGAGAGAGCAGGTTTACTCATGAACCGGTCCGAGCCGGGCTCCACACCTGAGATCTGCGCTTCACACCTGAGATCTGCACTTCACACCTGAGATCTGCACTTCACACCTGAGATCTGCACTTCACACCTGAGATCTGCGCTTCACACCTGAGATCTGCACTTCACATCTGAGATCTGCGCTTCACACCTGAGATCTGCACTTCACACCTGAGATCTGTACTTCACACCTGACATCTGCACTTCACACCTGAGATCTGCACTTCAGACCTGAGATCTGCACTTCACACCTGAGATCTGCGCCTCACACCTGAGATCTGCACTTCACACCTGAGATCTGCGCTTCACACCTGAGATCTGCGCTTCACACCTGAGATCTGCACTTCACACCTGAGATCTGCGCTTCACACCTGAGATCTGCACCTCACACCTGAGATCTGCGCTTCACACCTGAGATCTGCGCTTCACACCTGAGATCTGCGCTTCACACCTGAGATCTGCGCTTCACACATGAGATCTGCGCTTCACACCTGATATCTGCGCTTCACACCTGATATCTGCGCTTCACACCTGAGATCTGCTACCTGATATCTGCGCTTCACACCTGAGATCTGCTACCTGATATCTGCGCTTCACACCTGAGATCTGCGCTTCACACCTGAGATCTGCTACCTGAGATCTGCGCTTCACACCTGAGATCTGTGCTTCACACCTGAGATCTGCTACCTGAGATCTGCTACCTGATATCTGCGCTTCACACCTGAGATCTGCGCTTCACACCTGAGATCTGCTACCTGATATCTGCGCTTCACACCTGAGATCTGTGCTTCACACCTGAGATCTGTTACCTGAGATCTGCGCTTCACACCTGAGATCTGCGCTTCACACCTGAGATCTGCGCTTCACACCTGAGATCTGCGCTTCACACCTGAGATCTGCACTTCACACCTGAGATGTGCAATTCATACCTGGAGAGGACGAGATGGAGTTCTTGAAAGCGTGACGCAGAAGATTCATCTGGGACACGGACACACGAGGCTCCTGCTCCAGGTTCAGAGATTCCAGGAGGATTTTCCTGATTTCCAGTTCTCCTCTGCATCTGTAACACACACACACACACGCGTCTTTGTAGACCTTGTCAAATTGCAGCCAAATATCTTGTGCAGTAAGAAGACACCGGGGAAGTTGCCCCCATTTATATTTCCAGAACATGACATGCATCTGCACAGTCAGTCTGAGCACAACAGAACCGTAACGGTTTCTGATAACATCCAGAAATTCTCTTTCGGTCAGTCCAGCATATTCAGGTCAGTGAGTCTCAAACGATGAGGTTGATTGACCTTTGCCCAAGACTTCAAGTTGATCTGGATTCATAAAGACTGATCACACTGTTACGTGGTTTTCTACTAAAAGCTGTAAAAATGCATGAAACTCTCTGAAACAAAAGTCTGTAAGGCGAGAAATGCGCTTGTAACAAGCTCTTCTGTAAAACCTCAGCTCTTACCTCTTGATTTTCACAGCGGACGAGGACGACGCCTCAGGGTTAGGGTTAGGGTGGAGAACAAACATCTTCCCGAGAGGAAAGCTGAACAGCAGCACTGCGACACACAACACCTGACTCATGTCTGCGGACTCGAGGTGTTTCGGGATGGACGCTCCGGAGAGGAATGATGGATGTTGTTTGTAGTGTCCTGGGAAAGCAGGGGTTTATCTACTTCGGACAAGCTTGGCCTTGGAATACTTTGCACTGTTTTCATGTTGAGCAAACGTGATGGTGTTGAAAAGGAGGTGGAGAATGAAGAAAAACACAAGTGAATTCTATCATATGGTTACATACTCGCAAAGATGATAAGCTCAAACCCGCAGGAGGACAGATGGCAAATATGAGAAAGATCAGAAGGGAACAGCACAAATAAAGGAGCCATTCATTAAATCATTCATTCATCGGCACACAAGAACGATGATCAAGAGAACACTGAACTGTGTAATGCAAGAAATCTTTAAAAATATATGAATAAGAATATCAACCGAAAAATCATTCCGATGAATTCCAAACTTAAAATAATGTTGCGCTAAACAAATTTGCAAGACTGTGAGCACATGTGAAGGAATGGTTAAAGAATCAAATAAAGAAAAACCAAAAACAGATTTATTGATCACTAGTCAATCAGTGTGTGTTCTGCCGTTTGGCGGCTCACCAATATCTACAACAGCCTCTGTTCAGTAATGCCAGACAGATTCCCACTGGACTCTCACTCAGTCAAAGATGAACAGGAGAATCATATTCTCATTCTGCTGGTAAAACCACTATAACAGGAGTCTGTCCATATCAGGCATGAACATTCAACACAAAGTCAACTGTTTCTTTGTTTTGTTTCTGCATTAATGTTCATTTCAAAGTGACAAAGTGAAAAGGTTTTAATTTTCTGCCATTTCTCATGAGAAATACAAAGGACATTGTTGTAGCATCTGTAGTTTCTCTTCTGACCTCCGATAAACCGAATCAAAGGAAGGCTGGCGTGTTTGTCCTTGAGTCGCTGCGCCTCCCCTGCGTCAGGATGAATTCCACACCTGCGTGCGAATGGCAATCTAAAGAAAGAAACAACAGTTTATCTGTTATTCGGAGAAATCTGAGCCCTTTCAGGACAAATTAATATCGTTTTATTCACTGATGGACTGTTAAGAGTAACCTTAAACATATTCACAAATTAGCGATAACCAATATTGAGGGGTGTTGTCCTCCATTCTTACACTTCTACACCAATCCTGAATATGTGTGCCATTATTTCAACCCCATTACAGCACATTTACACCTAAAAAAGCTGAAATCTGCCAGAATTCTCTGTTTTTACACATTAAAGCCTATTAATAGGGCAGAGTGGGGCACACCAACTTAGGGTTATTTTTTCTGCATTCATTTCCCACATATTTAGTAAAATTATTTGGTTTTGTTTCATTAATACAGTATATATTTTTTTCTTGATATACCCCAAAAGAATGGAAGTGAAATGTGACAACATGTCTCATAGATGGGGTTCACTGTAACATGAACATATGACAGATTAAAATGTAGTATTCAAGACAAACTAAAATATTTTCTCAATAAAATACATTTATTAACTTTTTCATATACAATTATGGCATTTTTTTATAATGAACCCACCTGCACAACTGGGATTTAAACCTGTCTAGTGTCTTCTGCTGGTTAGGTCAGCATTAAAGAACTATCAAATGTTAAATAACAGATATAAGATTAAAAATATAGCTGCATTACCGGGGCCAAGCACAAGAAGCGGCAACAGATGCAATCATGTGTGGGAGTGGCAGACCAACTGCAGCAAGGAGCAATTAAAGACATTTTAAGAGAATTATGGCAAAATGGCTGAAAAATCATATACATTACTAAAAATATGATTTAATGGTTTATCACTTTCGACAAATAGGTGGCGCAGTTACGGAATAGATGTGATGTGGTCAGAGTGAGGTGACAATGACACATACAAAGTTTAGTGTCAAAATGTGAAGGCATTGCAGAGATAAAGTCTGAATAGTCATTTTGGCAGCATGCCTCAAATTTGATGCTGTGGTATGCGAAAATGGTTTTGTCTATCAACACGAAATCCATAACTTTTATTCAGCACGGTCTAGAGATGATACGATTCGAATTTGGTGAAAATCGGACAAACGGCCTTGGAGGAGTTTGAAAAAGTAGATATTTAATGAAAATCAAGATGGCGGAAAGGAAGTTCGACCAAATACGTCAAACTTGACATCTATGTTCTCGGCAAAACCCAAGGAATCTATTAAGATCAGTGTCATTACAGTAGGCATATATATTCAAAAGTTATTAGCATTTTTGGAAATTTAATTATAACTTTTGACCAACAGGTGGCGCTGTCTGGAAACTTATCGACAAACCTATCAGAAGTTATAAGCAAAAATAGCCATTTTCTGTATCTCCGGACCAGTAGGTGGCGCTGCGCCGAAACGCAGCATGTAGCCTCAGGTCATGATGAAATGTACCAAGTTTGGTCTTAATACGATAAAGCGTTACGGAGATACAGCCTTAGCTCTGTTTTTGTAAGCGTTACGTAAAATTAGTTTACGCGTTTATCAAAATTGGTTAAGCGAATCAACTTGAATTCCTCAACTTTTGATCCCCACTGCCTGAAGATGATCTGGTGCAATTTTGGTGACAACTTTCCCACAAACGGTTCTATGGGCTGCCATAGACGCCCAGTCGGAAGAAGAAGAAGAAGAAGAAGAAGAACCGGAAAAATTACAATCGGTGCCTCCGCACCTGCGGTTTTGGCCCCTAATAAGAACCGGAACAGATACAATAGGTGCCTCCGCACCTTCGGTGCTTGGCCCCTAATAATATCTGATTTGTCTAATTTTAAATAAACACAAAAAACAGAGATGAAAAATTACCATAAGTAAGAAATTTACTTTTGAAGTGGTTAAATAAATGTTCAGTGATATCTTCCAAAGATTTCTGAATATTGGCAAAAAAAAAATCTCTATATAGTGTTGATATGACAACTAGTAAACACAGTAGATTCGTCATACTGGCATGTATTGAAGTATGTAAAATAAGTGTGTGTAACATTAAGGCCACTGGATGCAAGGTTGCAGAACCCAAGTGGAGTTTAATTATACTCAAAACAAGATCAAACGTAAGACAAAGACTTGGTGTGGCATAGCAAACATGGCTTCAAAAACAAGAACATGGATGTTTGGTTTGCCAACAGTGGTTACACATATCAATTCTTGACCTCACAGATCCCCCACTCTACGAGCGGCTTCTGACGCCCAACAAAAATCAAAACTAGACATAGCAAGAAAGTCCAGGAGGGTGGTGCAGCGGAGGAGGTCTTGGGGGACGGATGGCGGGCCAGGCCGGTGCAGGGGAACAGGAGCTGGAGCGTGGAGCGTGAAGTGTGGTGCGTGGAGCGTGGAGCGTGAAGTGTGGTGCGTGGAGCATGGAGGGTGGAAGGTGGAGCGTGATGCGTGGACCGTGGACGGTGGAGGGTGGTGCGTGGAGTGTGGACCGTTGAGCGTGGACCGTGGTGCGTGGACCGTGGAGCATGGTGCGTGGAGGGTGGACCGTGGAGGGTGGAGCATGGTGCGTGGAGGGTGGACCATGGAGCTTGGAGGGTGGAGGGTGGAGCGTGGTGCGTGGAGGGTGGACCGTCAAGTCAAGTCAAGTCATCCTCATTTATATAGCGCTTTTAACAATGTAGATTGTTTTCAAGCAGCTTTACAGAGATAAACATATAATTTAAGGTAACAGAGATTGGTTTAGTTTTATAGTGGTTCTTGAAAAATGTTTTTCAAGGCAAAGTTATTTTTGATTGATTCACTTCCGTCTAAATGATAGTTTGTTATTAAATCAGGGGCCGCTGAGACGACACCGTTCTTTCTAAACAGACTTTAAACGCGAACCTGTGATAGACGCTGATGGCGTTCACATCCGCATTAAGAATTGATTCTATAGTTATGTGCTTTTGAATATATGTGCGCAGGTTTGTAATTCCTTACAAATCATGCCTAAACAAACTACTTGTCTTGTCTATAAATTTTGATGCAGAATTTTATTTTATCTTATCAGTTCGGATACGTATGCGAACCAAAAAAAAAATCCACAACGCTTTATCTGTAGAGTGGTATAGGGATCCTCCATAGGGAGAGGCTAGTTGGCACTTCAGCACTGCATTGTCATCGGGTCCAGGCGAAAGTCCTTCGTCAGATCTGGAAACGGCCTGGATACGGCAGGCTGCGGGAAAACCTTGGGATAAACAAAGACACTAAAATTAGCGTAGATGCCATTCTTCTTATGATGTAACGAGTACATCAGGATTTAAGGGAAGTGTTCCCAGTTCTGGCTGACCTAATCTAAGCAGCCTAATATTGAATTATAGAAGTCTATAGAGTGTTATGTGAATGCTAGGTCAAAGTGATGTGTTTTTAGTCTAGCTTTGAACTGACAGACTGTTTCTGCTTCCCGGACAATGTTAGGAAGATTGTTCCAAAGTTTTGGTGCTAAATAGGAAAAGGATCTACCGCCAGCGGTCGATTTATATATTCTAGGTATTATCAACTGGCCAGAACTTTGAGATCACAATAGACGTGAAGGACTATAATGCGTTAAGAGCTCGCTCAAGTACTGGGGAGCTAAACCATTTAGTGCTTTGTAAGTAATCAGCAATATTTTAAAATGTATACGATGTTTAATAGGGAGCCAATGCAGTGTTGACAGAACCGGGCTAATATGGTCGTACTTCCTGGTTCTGGTAAGAACTCTAGCGGCTGCGTTTTGGACTATCTGTAGTTTGTTTATTAAGCGTGCAGGGCAACCACCCAGTAGAGCATTACAATAATCTAGCCTTGATGTCATGAACGCATGAACTAGTTGTTCCGCATTTGTCAATGAGAGCATATGACGTAATTTAGATATATTTTTAAGATGTAAAGATGCGGCTTTACAGACACTAGACACGTGACTTTCAAATGAAAGATTGGTATCAAAGAGCACACCAAGGTTCCTAACTGACGACGAAGACTCAACAGAGTGGAGTGGACCGTGAAGCGTGGAGGGTGGAGCGTGGAGGGTGGAGCGTGGTGTGTGGAGTGTGGACCGTGGAGGGTGGACCATGGAGCATGGAGGGTGGAGCGTGGTGCATGGAGGGTGGAGCGTGGAGCGTGGTGCATGGAGGGTGGAGCGTGAAGTGTGGTGCGTGGTGCTTGGAGCGTGGAGCGTGAAGTGTGGTGCGTGGAGCTTGGAGCGTGAAGTGTGGTGCGTGGAGCGTGGAGCGTGGAGTGTGGTGCGTGGAGCGTGAAGTGTGGTGCGTGGAGTGTCGAGTGTGGAGCGTGGAGCCTGGAGCATGGAGCATGGAGCATGGAGTGTGGTGCGTGGAGCGTTGAGGGTAGAGGGTGGAGCGTGGTGCATGGACCGTGGACTGTGGAGGGTGGTGCGTGGAGTTTGGACCGTGGAGGGTGGACCATGGAGCGTGGACCGTGGTGCGTTGACCGTGGAGGGTGGAGCATGGTGCATGGAGTGCGGACCGTGGAGGTTGGACCATGGAGCGTTGAGCGTGGTGCCTGGAGGGTGGACCGTGGAGGGTGGAGCGTGGAGGGTGGAGCGTGGAGGGTGGACCATGGAGCATGGAGGGTGGACCATGGAGCATGGAGGGTGGAGCGTGCTGCATGGAGTGTGGACGGTGGAGCATGAAGGGTGGAGCATGGAGGATGGACCGTGGAGGGTGGACCACGGAGTGTGAAGCGTGGAGGGTGGTGCGTGGAGGGTGGTTGGGTGGAGCGTGCAGTGTGGACCGTGGAGGGTGGACCGTGGAGGGTGGAGCGTGGAGGATGGACCGTGGAGGGTGGACCATGGAGTGTGGAGCATGGAGTGTGGACCGTGGAGGGTGGACCTTGGAGGGTGGACCATGGAGGGTGAAGTGTGGAGAATGGAGTGTGGACCGTGGAGGGTGGAGCGTGGAGCGTGCAGGATGGACCGTGGAGGGTGGACCGTGGAGTGTGGAGCGTGGAGTGTGGACCGTGGACCGTGGAGGGTGGACCGTGGACTGTGGAGCCTGGAGCGTGGTGCGTGGAGCGTGGTGCGTGGAGCGTGGTGCGTGGAGCGTGGTGCGTGGACCGTGGGGCGTGGACCGTGGAGAGTTGTGCGTGGAGCGTGGAGCGTGGACCGTGGACCGTGGACCGTGGAGCATCGTGGAGTGACAATTGTTAGTGGTGAAGACTATGGTGTGGTGGCCATCTTAGCAGGGGTGTGGCTCAGGGGTTCATGTAGGTTGTCTACAAACCGAAAGGTTGGTGGTTCGATCCCCGGTTCCACCTGACGAGGTGTCCATGAGCAAGACACCAAACCCCAGCTGCTCCCGACGAGCTGGATGGCGCCTTGTATGGCTGACACCGCCGTTGGTGTATGAGTGAGTGAGTGGGTGAATGTGAGGCAATATGTAAAGCGCTTTGGTGGCCATTGGGTCTGTGAAAACGCTATATAAATGCACTCCATTTACCATTTAGCAGAGGGCTCAGGAGCAGCGGCCATCTTGGGACGTGACTCAGGCTTGGCATCATGACGTGAAGTGACTGTGCACTGAAGCCCCTCATCCACAATTCCCACAGTAAACGAGGAACCGCTCAGCAGAAGGGCATGATCGATGCATTTCACCAGATTCCAGCTGATTGACCCTCTGGGCATCCTAAAGGAGATGGGTTCATCCAGACCAGCATGAAAAATTTCCTTGAGGGCTCGGTCCTTAAAACCCACCAGATAACACCAAGTCCACAAAAGTCCTCCACATACCTGTCCAGCGTTAGGGTTACACCATTCCCCTGGTGTAGATGCAGGAGGGTAACTGCATGGTTCATTTTAGGTCAAGTATTCTGTAACATTAAGTCCACTGGATGCAAGTTTGCAGAACCCAAGTGCAGTTTAATTATACTCAAATAAAGATCATACATAAGACAAAGACTTGGTGTGGCATGGCAAAAATGGCTTCAAAAACAAGAACATGGATATGGCGCTTAGCAACAGTGGTTACACATAACAATTCTTGACCTTACAGTGAGACAACTAGCCCCACGTCAGTGTGTGTCCCGCTCACCCCTATATATGATGAATGGGAAGAACTCGTCTGTTTTTCAATAACAAACATTTACAAATAAATTAAATAATAATAAAAAAGATTTATTATCCAATCCATTAGTTTCCCTGACTGGGATTTTAATGAGTTGTGGAACACAAATGGCTAACACACACACACGGAGCGATGGTCTTTAACACACTCTTTATCCGTCTATTCTGGGTTGAAGCCGAGCCGCAGTATTAACCCTAATCCTGCCGCGGAGAGGTGTGTGTTGATGAAGGGCTCCATCTCACCATCTGTCCATCTCTCTGAGCTCCAGCAGATTCATACACACTTTCTTTTCATCAAAATGCTGAAGGGACTTCAGTCATGATGGGATTCTGACAGGTGAGTATGTTGTTTTTTAAAGGCTGGAGAATTAGAGCTAATTACTCTCTACAACAGAGAAAGAGAATTATATTTTGCATTAATAACTAATCAATTATTCTCCTTGAGAAAACACTAAATGAAAAGACACATTTATTATTCACATCTGTTTAAAAGTGAAATTCAGACTACAAGCATTACTAGAATTAGTTGTTGTAAAATGTGTGTGATTGGATCAACAGAGCGACAGTGATATGGGATGCAGAGTCACCAAATCAAACCAACTGCAGCTGAAAACATGCGATCAAGGTGCATGAACAAGATTATTCCAGTCTGACACTGTTCAAACACTCATATCTGCCAGTGAATGCTTTCTGAGAGAGATACAGCTCACGTCTCTGTCTGTCTGTCTGTCTGTCTGTCTGTCTGTCTGAAGGGAGCATCTCAGTTCCAGGTAATTCTTCCTCATTTATTTCAGTAAATGTCTCATGGTTGTCAGTGAACATGAATGAACATCAAACACTTTATTTTTCTTGGTTTCTCTCACATTCAGCTGCTACAGGTCAGACAGATTACATGTTTCTGAAGTATCATCACTGTCACTCACATCTACTGCTGGCCTGACTCTCTCCCTCTCTCCCTCTCTCTCTCTCTCTCTCTCTCTTTTTCCATCCATCTGTCCAGCGATGCGGGCAGCTCTGCTCATCCAGCGCTGGTATCGTCAGTATGCGGCCCGGCTGGAAATGCGACGCCGCTGCACCTGGAACATTTTTCAGTCTATAGAGTATTCTGGACAACAGGATCATATCAAGGTGAAAACACTGATGTTCTCTACAGATACGGTGATGAAGCATAGACTTACAGTCATAGAGACTCCAGAGACTGATCCCGGGTTACTGTTCTGTCAAGCCGTAAATTACCACAATCTTTCAGTGTTAATATCCGTGTTCTGTGTCTTTACACATGAAACATGCTTGTGCTGTTTGTATCTTTGCAGCTGTATAATTTCTTTGGTTACCTGATGGATCATTTCACTTCTGCCAGCAGCCAAAGTAAGAAACTCTGGAGCTCTTCAACTTTGATTTGTCTCATGAAGTGATCGGCGTAACTGTGTCCATCTCTCTCAGGGAATCTGGTCTCGCAGATGTTTCGTGAGAGCGACGTGTTTCAGGACGTGGAGTGGGAGAGACAGTTCTGTTACAAGGACATTGAGGTTCCAGACGTCTATGGCGGCCCACATCTCTCCTTCCCACTGACCGTCTCCACAGTCACAGAGCTGGTGGACGCCTTCAAAAACAAACAAGTACGATCATTTCAGGCTTTATCCTCTGTCAATGAGAAGATCTTGCTGTCTTTAAGTGCAGATGTGTTTCTGTAGAAGCTTCACGCACGGTACGTGCTGCAACTGCTGGGAAAGACCTGGGCGCTTCTGCGCTTGATGCCCAACATCACTCACGTGTGCAGCTGCAAACACACAGAGATCACCATCTGTGGTGAGAAAACACACCTCATTCCCAAGCTGTCTTACGACACAACACGGTTTTCAAGGCTACAAAGTGCAATTCAATTCTTTGCAACTCATGCAGGTGACTTACACGGCCATCTGGAGGATCTGCTGCTGGTCTTTTACAAAGTCAGTAAAATTCTGATATCCACAGTTCATTGCATTGGAATGTATCAGTAACAGATTTCTGTTAAACGATAGAATGGGTTTCCTTCAGCGGAGACGCCGTACGTCTTCAACGGGGACTTTGTGGACCGAGGGAAAGAGTCGATGGAGATTCTGTTGGTCCTGTTTGCGTTCCTGCTGCTGTATCCACTTGACGTGCACCTGAACAGAGGAAACCACGAGGACCACATCGTCAATCTGAGGTGGAGATCTGATCTATAACCAGACACTCAAATCAATCACCTACATTTGTGTTTACAAGTAACAAATTCAGCTACAAATGTACTTATGTGTGTTTTAAATGCGATTGTAAGATGGAAGCTTTCTTTCATGCAGATATGGCTTCACTAAGGAAGTTCTGGGGAAATATCCGGTGAGTTAGCCGTTCATCCCTAAAGACCGGTTCACACCAAGTACAATAACTATAATGATAACAATAAGGATACAGTTGTTCTAAATATTTAAGTACAGAGGAATCTATAGCGGAACTACAAAGATAATGGCATTGAGGAAAGTTGGAATCACTTTCAGAATTTTTTTTTCAGCTGATGAAGGATAAAAATATTGACAGCCAATCAGAATCCATTCTGCTTCAAAAATCTTGAGCATTTAAAGCGGCAGATGACAAAACTGCAGCGATTACAATAAACAGAACGATTTTGTGTGGACGATAATATGGTTATCGTTCTTGGTGTGAATGGGCCTCAAGACAGGGCTGTCCGATCCTGCTCCAGAGTTCAGCTCCAACCGCCACAAACACACTCGCTTGGAAGTTTCCAGAGATCCTGAAGGCCCTTGTCAGCTGGTTGAGCTTCATTTAATTAGGATTAGAGCTGAACTCTAGGATTGCACACGTCTGCTCTAAGAGGATTCACACCGTCCACTCGTCCATCCATTCACAACATTCACAGACAGACAGGGAAAAAAATACACATCCAATTCACATGTTTTTGTGTATGCAACAAAAATGGGAAAGCTGGAGGAAAAAAAACAATATATTTATCGCTATAGCTCGCTATTTTTTTTCCTTACCCCAACTATTATTAAAACCTGATATTTATCGTAAGTGGCTTGCACAGATCTTGAAGCATCTCTGATGTGGGATTTCAACAGTGCAAGACTCAAAACACACAATCGTCTTCATGACTGAAAAGGCTTTTCTCTGTTGTCCTCGCAGGTTCATGGAAAAATGATCCTGAAACTTCTGCAGAAGATCTTCAGCTGTTTGCCACTGGCTACAGTGATCGACCAGAAAGTTCTGATTCTACACGGAGGAATTTCTGACAAGACGGACTTGAATCTGATCGCCAAACTGGACCGTCGCAGAGTACGCTGCGCTTCAGCAGTCGCGTGAGATCGATTGAAGTATGTTTGTTCCATGTGTGTCAGTCATTCTCTTCTGGGCTGTGTTCCCTCAGTTCGTGTCGGCCCTCCGGCCCCTGACGAGGAGAGAAGCAGACGGAGACGAGGAGGACGTCAGCGCCGGACGGAGGAGAGTCCAGTCCCTGACCCACGGCCTGACGGGTCGGTCCAGACAGGATCTGCCACGCCACTCGGTGCACTCGGGCTCCGGCCTGACGGGTCGGTCCAGACAGGAGCTGCACTCGGGCTCCGGCCTGACGGGTCGGCCCAGACAGGAGCTGCACTCGGGGTCCGGCCTGATAGGTCGACCCACACAGGAGCTGCACCCAGGGTGCGGCCTGACGGGTCGGTCCAGACAGGAGCTGCACTTGGGGTCCGGCCTGACGGGTCGACCCAGACAGGAGCTGCACTCTGGGTCCGGCCTGACGGGTCGACCCAGACAGGAGCTGCACTCGGGGTCCGGCCTCACGGGTCGGTCCGTCGACGTGGAGCTGCGGGAGAGGCGACGGCTGGCGGGTCTCAGTCTGTCGTCCGACTCACAGCTGGATTCAGCTGAAGTTCTGGAGTCAGAGGCAGAGGAATGGAAACAGGTGAAAACACACACACACCGAACTTCACTTGAGCAGTAAAACACACACACTTTCACTCACTCCTGTCTTTCTCTTTGTTTCTCTCACTCTACCACAGTACAAATCTGAGGAAAACCTTAGGTCAAAACTACTGTGGCAGTACCATAGTACAGTGATGAAATCAGATGGTAATATCATGGTACTTTTATGTATACCGTGGTACTGAGTGATTACCATAATTTACTTTAAAGAATGCCATGGTATTACCATGGTATAAAACCAAATAAACCATGGAAATACCATGGTACTTTTTTGGTGTTTGTGCAGCTAGTCGTGTTTCAGTTTTTCAATAGGTGACGTAATCGTGTTTTGCTTGTGTTGTCATTTCCTGTAATCGAATTTCTCTGACGTTACTGTTCTAACCCTAACCTAAGTTGATCGTAGAACTATTGCCACCAACGTCTCTATGATCAACTTAGGCTTATGATGCCTTTGGGAAACGCAGCTCTGGTTCTGTGTGGTTTAGTCCAAGTAGATGTTGGAGAAACTGCAGGAGTAAAAGACCAGCTGAGAAATACAACAGAGTTTAATAGTAATTTTAAAAGAATCATCTTGGTCATTTAGGTTAGTGTCTCCTAACTCTGGTCCCCAACAGGACATATTTTGAAGGTCTCTCTCATCAGACACACCTTGTTCAGGTCTTGAAGTCTCAACTAACGACTGTTGAATTGTGTGTTTCGTTAAGGAGACATAGACCGTTGGACTAAAGCAGCATACGTATCCCTCCACACTTCTGAGAATTATTTTATTTTTTTACTCCACATGTACTATTGATTTAACAAGGTTTGTAGTTTTTTGTTGTTGTTGTCTACATCACTTTCAAGACATTTACAGATCAACAACCAATCAAATGGTTCTTTAAAGCCAATAAATGGAGCAAAATGGTGCTTAGGATAATTTAGGACTGAAAATTGTTATGTAAATATGATCTGAGGTGCTTTTGCAACATAATTCGGTTTGATCCAAGAGATTGTTAAAGTGTTAATGTGGAGTTTGTGTCTCACACACACTGCAGATAGTAGATGTTCTGTGGAGTGACCCGATGTCTCAGAACGGTTGTGTCCCGAATGAGGTCCGAGGGGGCGGGTGTTACTGGGGGCCGGACGTCACACAGGAGGTGCTGGACAGACACAAACTGAAGCTGCTCATCAGATCACATGAGTGCAAACAGGAGGGTTATGAGTTCTGCCACAACGGCAGGGTGAGCAGTTTATTTACCCACCCATTCATCCATCCATCTATGCATCAATCCATCTATGCATCCCTCTATCCATTCACCCATCCATCCATTCATCCATCCACCCATCCATCCATCCACCCATCCATCCATCCATCCATCCATCCATCCATCCATTCACTATCCATCCATCGATCCATCCATCCACCCATCCATCCACCCATTGATCCATTCATTCGCTATCCATCCATCCATCCATCCATCCACCCATTCAATATCCATCCATCCATCCACCCATCCATACATTCACTATCCATCCATCCATTGATCCATCCATTCTCTATCCACCCATCCAGTTTTGCAGTAATCTTTTCTGAAGAGTCGATTGTTTTGCATTTGCAGGTTTTGACAATATTCTCAGCTTCTAATTACTATGATGTGGGCAGCAACAGAGGCGCTTACATTCGTTTGGGCCCCGACCTCATTCCTCACTTCAAACAGTTTCAGGCCAGCAGATCGACACGAGAGCTCACACTCAGACAGAGGTGAACACACACACACACTTACGCACGCACACACACACGTGCACACACACATGTCTCCAGTAGTTAAATCTGAAATCAGTTAAGTTCAGTTTATTTTATTTATAAAGCACATTTTGGGTTTGGGGTTGCCCAAAACTGATGTACATCAATAGTAAAAAAGAATAATAAGAGGGTCCAAAGAAACGAGCATTACAATAAAAAAGAAAGAAACACACAGCAAAGAAAAAACATCTATGATTGTGCAATTGAGTCTACAACATCAGTGCACTCAGAGGTAAAAGAAGAGAGTAATTCATCCAGCACACAAACTCATTAGCAGCTCTCACTGTCCTCATTCAAAGAGCAATCTCATTACACACAGTAAAAAAGTCATCAGCAGTTCTCGAGTTTGGTTCAGTTTCCATCATCGTATATGTTGACATGCGTGAGATATAAAAATAAAATACTAAAAACAACAGACTTGTGATCAGAAAACCCTGTATCAATGATTTCAAAGTCACAAACAGTCAAACCACAGGAAAAGACTAGGTGTACATGTTCGTCAAGTCACATTTATTTATATAGCGTTTTTTACAATACAGAGTGTTTCAAAGCAACTTTACAGAGATAACAGGAAAATAATGCAAAAAAAGAAGAAAATAGCGTCACAGTCCAGCTTAAGTAAATTCAGTGATGTTTCATTTTTGTTTAAAAAAAAGTTATTAATTTAGTCCATTTATATATATATATATATATATATATATATATATAGCCGCTCTGGAGTAAACCGTGATGTCATCGTCCAGCTCGATCAGTTCTTGTATAATAGAGTCAATGCAGGCAGATCAATATTATTGTTGAATATTAAATTAAACGTTAAATTTAATGCCCCCAACTAAGCAAGCCAAGCCAATGGCAACAAAGGTGGAAAAAGCCAACAGTTTGTGCGTCGGACTATTCACATGCTGAATGAATCAATGAGATTTAAAAAAAATCTCTTGTCAGTAAATCAGAAGGGCAACTGACATGAATATTAAGGATCAAGAGTCCATCATACTTTGTCATAATTCCTCCCAGAAAATCAGTGAGTTCAGTAATGAAGTGGCCGATACACACGATACAACACCGGAATATGTACATCAATCTGTATCAGCAACACTTCAAAACTGAAGAAATTGTCAATATTCATCCTCCGATAGACAAATTTCCTTTTAAAAACCTCCACAGACCATCTCTATAAAGGACTGAGATCACCCACATTTTACCAAGTCTCTGTTATGAATTAAAAATCCAAGCAGTGTGTGGTGAAGAAGTCATTCATGATAAAAGTCTGATTTACCACCGATCTTGGGTTAATCAAGGACATCTTTGCTGAAATCTGTTCATGGGCCGCCTGTGATACAAGACACAGCGGATGAAGATTTAGTAAGTTCACCTGCAGAGATGCGGCAGAAACACCTGTGAAGGAGGAGAGTCTGACTTCCTTCTGGCGGAGAAGCTCGTCTGTGACATCACTTCCTCCCCGGAGCATGTGAATAGACTGGCATGAACTCGAATGGTCGAACTTGATTCTCCTGCTTAATCCATTTCTCAACAGAATTTAGAATAATGAGAAGCGTTTGCTTGTCATAAACTAGTAGAGTTGAAATATGTTGAAAAACACAAACGACCAGCTGCAGACGACAGGACACACACACACTGAAGAGCCTGTTCCACCACACCGGCCTTCACAGCTGAACTCAATCTTGCAAACACAAATCTTGTGCAATTCAGTCTGAAGTGTTTCGTTTTCTTAAATTATGTTATATTAACAAAGTTCAGGAGGAGCACGTTCAGATAATTAACACTAACACGAGTGGAGAGCATTAAGTTAATCAACGATAAGAAGTAAATATATATATACAGCAGTCTTACCTCTGTTCGTTGACAGTTGATCAGTATCTTGGCTTGCAGTTTTGCTATTACGTCGCAACTTAAAACCTCTTCATCCGACACTGAAACAAACGTCCCCATGAATCCTCTGCCGCAATCTGCTGGCCCCAGGACCACTCTTCTTCCTCTGCCTGACACGGCACCTGAGCCCCAGGACCACTCCTCCTCCTCCGCCTGACACTGCACCTGAGCCCCAGGACCACTCCTCCTCCTCCGCCTGACACCGCACCTGAGCCCCAGGACCACTCCTCCTCCTCCTCTGCCTGACACCGCATCTCAGCCCCAGGACCACTCCTCCTCCTCCTCTGCCTGACATCGGATCTGAGCCCCATGACCACTCTTCCTCCTCCGCCTGACACCGCACCTGAGCCACAGGACCACTCCTCCTCCTCTGCCTGACACCGCATCTGAGCCCCAGGACCACTCCTCCTCCTCCTCTGCCTGACACCGCACCTGAGCCCCAGGACCACTCTTCCTCCTCCACCTGACACCGCACCTGAGCCCCAGGACCACTCCTCCTCCTCCTCTGCCTGACACCGCATCTGAGCCCCAGGACCACTCCTCCTCCTCCGCCTGACACCGCACCTGAGTCCCAGGACCACTCCTCCTTTGCCTGACACCGCACCTGAGCCCCAGGACAACTCTTCCTCCTCCGCCTGGCACCGCACCCGAGCCCCAGGACCACTCCTCCTCCTCCCCCGCCTGACACTGCACCTGAGCCCCAGGACCACTCCTCCTCCTCCTCTGCCTGACACCGCATCTGAGCTCCAGGACCACTCCTCCTCCTCCGCCTGACATCGCACCTGAGCCCCAGGACAACTCCTCCTCTGCCTGACACCGAATCTGAGCCCCAGGACCAGTCTTCCTCCTCCTCTGCCTGACACCGCATCTGAGCCCCAGGACCACTCCTCCTCCTACACCTGACACCGCACCTGAGCCTCAGGACCACTCCTCCTCTGCATGAAACCACACCTGAGCCCCAGGACCACTCCTCCTCCTCCTCCTCTGCCTGACACCGAATCTGAGCCCCAGGACCAGTCTTCCTCCTCCTCTGCCTGACACCGCATCTGAGCCCCAGGACCACTCCTCCTCCTCCACCTGACACCGCACCTGAGCCTCAGGACCACTCCTCCTCTGCCTGACACCACACCTGAGCCCCAGGACCACTCCTCCTCCTCCTCCTCCTCCGCCTGATACCGCATCTGAGCCCCAGGACCACTCCTCCTCCGCCTGACACCGCACCTGAGCCCCAGGACCACTACTGCTATTGCTGCTGCTGCTCCTCCTCCTCCTCTCTTTATTCCATCCTGAGCCCCAGGAGGGAATCCTTCCCGTCCTCCCGCAAGGCTCCCCCGTCCGACCGGTACCCCGTCAGACCCCGCGTGAGCCGATAGGACCTAACCCTAAACTAAGCATCTCCCGTCGAAGGCTGAATCATGTAGCTCCTGGTCAAACATGCAAGCTTCTTCACGACAAATACACATACTTTACTCCCTCTAATTATATGTAAGTGCGAACTCGCGAATTATTGTATCAGATTGATAATTTGAGTGTAAATCATTTTTGTGTGTGTGTGTGTTTAGTGTGGGACGAACAGAACGTTCTGCATTACAGGCTCTGAGGATGCAGCTGTTCACACACACATCTGCCCTGATTCGAGAATTTCAGGACTACGACCCACAGTGTACAGGTACTACACACACTCTCACTGACACAAACACTCTCATACTTATACACTCTTCACACACAGGGCAAGAGCAGGTCATGTTGCTACAGCTTCTTACACAACCAGCGTGTGTGTGTGTGTGTGTGTGTGTGTGTGTGTGTGTGTGTGTGTGTGTGTGTGTGTGTGTGTTCGTTGTACCACGGCGTTGGACTGTTTTCTTTTTTAAGTGCAAAGAAGCAAATGTTTTCCAATTTTCTGGCTGCTCTCTTTAGGGGCTAAGTGTGTGTGTGTGTGTGTGTGTGTGTGTGTGTGTGTGTGTGTGTGTGTGTGTGTGTGTGTGTGTGTGTGTGTGTGTGTGTGTGTGTGTGTGTGAGAAACTGAGTGTGTGTGTGTTTGTGTTCTTCTGTCCTCAGGAGTGTGTGTTCTTCTGTGCTCAGGTGTGATCTCTGTGAAGCACTGGGCCGAGGCCGTGGAGAAGGTGTTGCGGCTCAGTCTGCCCTGGAGGGTTCTGCGGGCTCAGCTGGTGACCAGCACACAGGACGGGACGCTCAACTACCAGCACTGGCTTAACCAGCTGTCCGTCATCCAGACACACACTGAGGTGAGTGGAGAAAGAGAGGGAGGAGGAGGGAGAGATGGAGAAAGAGAGAGAAAGAGAGGGATAGAGAGAGAAAAAGAGTGAGAGAAAGAGGGAGAGGAAGAGAGGAAGAGAGAGAAAGAGTGAGAGAAAGATAGAGAGAAAGAGAGAGAGAAAGAGAGAAAGAGAATGAGAAAGACACACACTAAGGTGAGTGGAGAAAGAGAGGGAGGGGGAGGGAGAGAGAGAGAAAGAGAGAGAGAAAGAGAGAGAGAAAGAGTGAGAGAAAGAGAGAGAGAAAGAGAGAGAGAGAAAGAGTGAGAGAAAGAGAGAAAGAGTGAGAGAAAGAGAGAGAAAGAGTGAGAGAAAGAGTGAGAGAAAGAGTGAGAGAGAGTGAGAGAGAATGAGAGAGAAAGAGAGAGAGAAAGAGAAAGAGAAAGAGAGAGAGAAAGAGAGAGGGAGGAGAGAGAGGGAGAAAGAGAGAGAAAGAGAGAGAGAAAGAGAGAGGGAGGGTGAGGGAGGGGGGAGAGAGAGAGGGAGAAAGAGAGAGAGAAAGAGAGAGAGAAAGAGTGAGAGAAAGAGTGAGAGAAAGAGAGAGAGAAAGAGAGAAAGAGAGAGAGAAAGAGAGAAAGAGAGAAAGAGAGAGAGAGAGAGAGACACTGACACACAAAGAGAGAGGGAGGGTGAGGGAGGGGGAGAGGGAGAGAGAGAGAAAGAGTGAGAGAAAGATAGAAAGAGTGAGAGAAAGAGAGAGAAAGAGTGAGAGAAAGAGTGAGAGAGAGTGAGAGAAAGAGTGAGAGAGAGTGAGAGAGAATGAGAGAGAATGAGAGAGAAAGAGAGAGAGAGGGTGAGGGAGGGGGAGAGGGAGAAAGGGGGAGAGAGGGGGAGAGAGGGAGAGAGGGAGAAAGGGGGGAGAGAGGGAGAAAGGGGGGAGAGAGGGAGAAAGGGGGAGAGAGGGGGAGAGGGAGAGAGGGAGAAAGGGAAGGGGAAGAGAGGGAGAGAGGGAGAAAGGGGGATGAGGGAGAAAAGGAGGAGGGAAGAGAGGGAGAGGGAGAAAGAGAGGGAGAGAGGGAGAAAGGGGGAGAGAGGGAGAGAGGGGGAGAGGGAGAAAGGGGGAGAGAGGGAGAGGGGGAGACAGGGGGGGAGAGGGAGAGAGGAGAAAGAGGGGAGAGAGGGAGAGAGGGGAGAGGGAGAGGGGAGAAAGGGAGGGGAGAGAGGGAGAAAGGGGGGAGAGGGAGAAAGGGGGGAGAGGGAGAAAGGGAGGGGGAAGAGAGGGAGAGGGAGAAAGGGTGGGGGGAGAGAGGGAGATAGAGAGGGGGAGAGAGGGAGGGGAAGGGAGGAGGGGAGAGAGGGAGGGGGGAAGGGAGGAGGGGGAGAGAGGGAGGGGGGAAGGGAGGAGGGGGAGAGAGGGAGAGAGGGGAGAGGAGAGGGAGAAAGGGGGGAGAGGGAGAAAGGGAGGGGAGAAGGAGGGGGAGAGAGGGGGGAGAGGGGAGATAGAGAGGGGGAGAGAGGGAGGGGGAAGGGAGGAGGGGGAGAGAGGGAGGAAAGGGAGGAGGGGGAGAGGGGGAGAGAGGGAGGGGAAGGGAGGAGGGGGAGAGAGGGAGAAAGGAGGAGGGGGAAAGGGAGGGGAGAGAGGGAGAAAGGGAGAGAAAGGGGGAGAGGGGAGAAAGGAGGGGGAAGAGAGGGAGAGGGAGAAGGGAGGGAGGGAGGAGGGGGAGAGAGGGAGAAGGGAGGAGGGGAGAGAGGGAGAAGGGAGAGGGGAAGGGAGGAGGGGGGAGAGAGGAGAATGGGAGGGGGGAGAGTGGGAGGGGGGAAGGGAGGAGGGGGAGGAGGGAGAAAGGGAGGAGGGGGGGAGAGGGAGGGGGAAGGGAGGAGGGGGAGAGGGAGAAAGGGAGGAGGGGGGGAGAGAGGGAGAGAGGGAGGGGGACCTTTACTCAACAAGGCTGTTTATACTCGATCAAAAAGAGTTAAAGGTACAATATGCAAGAGTTGTTTGCCGCTAGAGGGCGCTACATTCCAAACAACAACAACGGCGTAGCTTGATGACAATATGAAGGAGCGTGGAATGATGGGAACTGTCGTTTTAAACTCCACCGTGGATGTAAATCAGTCAGACGGGAATCGAAAAATCATATTCATGGATGAGGTTAATTTTTTTTTTATAATGAAATGCTTTTTGTGGCGATGGTGGCGTGGTTCAGCGCGGTCTGTAATGGGCAGTGGCGGTTCTAGACCATTTAAACTGGGGGGGCCAAGATGGGGCCAGTTGTACTGTTAGAGGGGCCAGTTACATTTAGACTTTATTGTTGTCATATCATTTTCTGCACTGCACTGCAGGCATTAACAGGCAAAATACCATGTTTATAATCATTCAATGTATTTGCATTTCCATTATATTTTTACATTTGCATTACATATTCAGTATTAGTCACAGTAACTGTAATTGACATGATGTCCTTCTTTCTCTTCATTTTGGTGAGAACTATAGAGCAAAAGCAATGGGGACCAAGAAGCTTATTAATTCATTTACTGAAAATAACTGACTTGCTAGGTAACTATGTCTAACCGTTTACAGGGTTCCTGCACACTTTTTAAAGTCAAATTTAAGGCTTTTTAAGACCTGAAGAAATCTAAAATTAATACCGTACATTAGGGGTGCGCAATATTGACAAAAATATATCTCAATATTTTCAACGTTTTGTTGATAATAATTAGATGATACTGATTGTGTTTTTGTGCTGGTGCCATGGCTGGTTTAGGCCTGTTGTTGACAGCAGACTCACAAAGATATTCATATTTTTCATATTCTATGCAGTGGTCAGCTCACAGCAGTGACAGAAATTAATTTTTTAATTAAGGGCAAAATTTGCCACCTTAAATTGATTTCCAGGGGCAATTTCACCTATGGACATTCTTTCTAAACTTATTTAGAGTTATGCATCAACTTTTATGTCAAATACTAACATTCAAATTATACAGTAATTTTACTTATTTATACAATAATACTTAATTATACAATAATTATACAGTACCACTGTTACCAGTCAAATTAAATCATTCAATCAAAATCCATCTTTGCAGTGCAGAGGAGACACAGAAGCGGCATTAATATATTTACCCTCCATTTACAATTGCATAAATAAAGCTATGAGATTTTTTTTTAATCAATGTTTAAATATGAAATGATTTCGAATTTTGAGTTTTAATTAAAGGGTACTTTAAATATGAAACTAAAACCGCCAGTAGGCCGCGGTAAGTCCCTGTCTTAAGTGAGTTGAGGGAGTCATTCATTCAACCGATTCGTTCAAACGGCTGATTCATTCGGGAAAGAAGCAAGTGATTCCTTTCCAAACGCGGATTTCAGTCAAGTAATCATCGCTGTCTGACTCTGCTACGGTTTCATTTTGAAATTCTAGTCGGCGAAATAAAGGGAAAACAAACAATATTGACAATATTGTGTCTAAAAAGTAACTCCCAATGTTAACTTATTGTTAATTTAACTGTTGTATAACATCAATCACAGTTGCAATTGTGCACGGGAAACAGCGCACTTGTTGATTTGATATTCTAATATAAGAACATAATATGATATAAATATAAGACAAAAACTAATTTGGGGGCATAGGCTACCTATGAACTGCACACAGCAGTGAAAGGACGATAGACAAATGCGATGTCAGCTCACAGTGCCTCCTACTATAGTTTTGATTACAATATCATAATAAAAAATACACATCGCACACCCCATACGCACATAAAGAATGAACTTACAACTGAACTGACATTTACCAGCTTTCTTCTTCTCTCCTCTCTCGCGTGCATGAGACAGACGTTATTCTGCCGCGATTCCCGCGAATGTGATGCGAATTGTCACGTCAACAAGCAAATCCACAAAAATAGAATAATAAAAAATGATAGGCATACAACGATAACAATGATAAACAACGATAGCAAAAAACAGTTTTGTAACTTTGTAAGTTTTGTAATTATTTCACACTCCACATTTAGGGGGGCCACAAGGGGGGCCAAGCTTGTTGTCACAGGGGCACTGGCCCCCCCTGGCCACCCCCTAGAACCGCCACTGGTAATGGGAGAGAGAAGAGACGAGACGAGCTGGAAGTAGGTCAAGTGCAAATGACGAACACCTGTGTCTTATTGCAGTGATCGGCGTGGAGAGACCGCTTATAAGCCGCGCGCTGGAACGAAAGAGAGAGACTGGAGAGAAAATTTGACGCAGAGAAAGAAAACCGGTGGATCCGAGCTCTCATTTTTTAACTGTTTTGTGCCGTCGCGGTTTCCACGGTGAATGCGCGTTGTGTGCGACTTTTGTTTGTTTTGTTTTATTTTAATAAAGTACGAGTCCCAGTCACGCAGACCCCTGTCTTCTTCCTTCATGACTCTTGAACTTTTATTTCATTAAAATGAATTAACCGCAAGAAAAGTAAGGTTTAATACTAAATTGGTTATCATAGATGTTACTGTATGTCGAATTCATTATTGTGATAACGCTGTGCAGTTACGTGTTCTAAACAATTGTTGTAAAAGTACATTCGAACATACCCACATCATTTGCCAAAATACTGATTAATCTTTATGTATAACACATGCTATATTAATTTACATGGCCATAAACATCAGACGTGATAAACAATGTCAATAAACTAAACACAAATCTAAAGCAATAATACTTCCCTTACATAAACATAACTATTAACGAATGCTACATTTGGAAAATATAAAATTAAGCATGCTTTGTCGACAGAACCAGCTGCAATCGGTAAAGAATGACTGTGTTCCGTAACAACTGCACGAAACAAGCTAACGTTTGTAGCTTGATAGATGCTACAACTACAACTTCCGCATTTGTCAAGGACTCCACGCATTACGAGCGGAAACCGAGGGTAACTCGGATATGACGCAATTGACTGGCGACTCCCAGCTCCCCCCTGCTGTAACACCCCGTTTCCTTGGTTAAAATCGCAATTTTCTCATGATTTAAAAATAGTTGGAAACATTTGGGATATTGTAAGTAATCAACTTAACAAAATATAAAACACTGGCCTTGAGATTATGGGATATTGTAATGGAAAATTCTTACATATTGTAGCTTTAAAACAGCAATACTGTGTAATGGCTGCAAAGGACAAAAGCCACTTTAGTGATGAACTGGACTAGCTCAGTAAAGATGTGTGTGTGTTTGATTTTTTTGCCAGATTGCAAACACAAGTCTACTGGAAACACTGTACAAACATCATTCAAACCTGGAAAGCATCTTCAGAATGATCGACACGGACCATTCAGGTGATCAATTATAACCTGGAACGAACTGAGTCTAAAGAGTCTGAGTGTAATCAGAGTGTGTGTTCACCAGGTCTGAGTGTAAGAGTGTGTGTTCATCAGAGTCTGAGTGTAATCAGAGTGTGTGTTCACCAGGTCTGAGTGTAAGAGTGTGTGTTCATCAGAGTCTGAGTGTAATCAGAGTGTGTGTTCACCAGGTCTGAGTGTAAGAGTGTGTGTTCATCAGAGTCTGAGTGTAATCAGAGTGTGTGTTCACCAGGTCTGAGTGTAAGAGTGTGTGTTCATCAGAGTCTGAGTGTAATCAGAGTGTGTGTTCACCAGGTCTGAGTGTAAGAGTGTGTGTTCATCAGAGTCTGAGTGTAATCAGAGTGTGTGTTCACCAGGTCTGAGTGTAAGAGTGTGTGTTCACCAGGTCTGAGTGTAAGACTGTGTGTTCACCAGGTCTGAATGTAAGAGTGTGTGTTCACCAGGTCTGAGTGAAAGAGTGTGTGTTCCTCAGTCTGAGTGTAAGAGTGTGTGTTCACCAGGTCTGAGTGTAAGAGTGTGTGTTCACCAGGTCTGAGTGTAAGACTGTGTGTTCACCAGGTCTGAATGTAAGAGTGTGTGTTCACCAGGTCTGAGTGAAAGAGTGTGTGTTCCTCAGTCTGAGTGTAAGAGTGTGTGTTCATCAGAGTCTGAGTGTAATCAGAGTGTGTGTTCACCAGGTCTGAGAGTAAGAGTGTGTGTTCACCAGGTCTGAGTGTAAGAGTGTGTGTTCATCAGAGTCTGAGTGTAATCAGAGTGTGTGTTCACCAGGTCTGAGTGTAAGAGTGTGTGTTCACCAGGTCTGAGTGTAAGAGTGTGTGTTCACCAGGTCTGAGTGTAATCAGTGTGTGTTCACCAGGTCTGAGTGTAAGAGTGTGTGTTCACCAGGTCTGAGTGAAAGAGTGTGTGTTCACCAGGTCTGAGTGTAAGACTGTGTGTTCACCAGGTCTGAATGTAAGAGTGTGTGTTCACCAGGTCTGAGTGAAAGAGTGTGTGTTCCTCAGTCTGAGTGTAAGAGTGTGTGTTCATCAGAGTCTGAGTGTAATCAGAGTGTGTGTTCACCAGGTCTGAATGTAAGAGTGTGTGTTCATCAGAGTCTGAGTGTAATCAGAGTGTGTGTTCACCAGGTCTGAGTGTAAGAGTGTGTGTTCACCAGGTCTGAGTGTAAGAGTGTGTGTTCACCAGGTCTGAGTGTAATCAGTGTGTGTTCATCAGAGTGTGTTGTCATCAGAGTGTGTGTTCACCAGGTCTGAGTGTCGGGGTGGTGATGGCGCAGTGGATAAGATACATGCCTTTGGTGTGAGAGACCCGGGTTCGAATCCACTGTGAGACACCTATGTGTCCCTGAGCAAGACACTTAACCCCTAGTTGCTCCAGAGGCGTGCGACCTCTGAAATATAGCAATTGTAAGTCGCTTTGGATAAAAGCGTCAGCTAAATGTAAATGTAAATGAGTGCAATCAGAGTGTGTGTTCATCAGAGTGTTTTGTCATCAGAGTGTGTGTTCACCAGGCCTGAGTGTCATCAGAGTGTGTGTTCATCAGGCCTGAGTATAATCAGAGTGTGTGTTCATCCAGGTCTGAGTGAAAGAGTGTGTGTTCACCAGGCCTGAATGTAAGAGTGTGTGTTCATCAGAGTCTGAGTGTAATCAGAGTGTGTGTTCACCAGGTCTGAGTGTAAGATTGTGTGTTCACCAGGTCTGAGTGTAATCAGTGTGTGTTCATCAGAGTGTGTTGTCATCAGAGTGTGTGTTCACCAGGCCTGAGTGTAATCAGAGTGTGTGTTCATCAGACCTGAGTGTAATCAGAGTGTGTGTTCATCAGAGTGTGTTCACCAGGCCAGAGTGTAATCAGAGTGTGTTCACCAGAGTCTGTGTTAATCAGAGTGTGTGTTCTCCAGGCCTGTGTGTAATCAGAGTGTGTGTTCATCAGAGTGTGTTCACCAGAGTGTGTTCATCAGAGTTTGTGTTCATCAGAGTGTGTGTTCATCAGAGTGTGTGTTCACCAGAGTGTGTGTTCATCAGAGTGTGTGTTCTCCAGGCCTGAGTGTAATCAGAGTGTGTGTTAATCAGAGTGTGTTCACCAGAGTGTGTGTTCATCAGAGTGTGTGTTCATCAGAGTGTGTTCACCAGGCCTGAGTGTAATCACAGTGTGTTGTCACCAGGCCTGAGTGTAATCAGAGTGTGTGTTCACCAGGCCTGAGTGTAATCAGAGTGTGTGTTCACCAGGCCTGAGTGTAATCACAGTGTGTTCACCAGGCCTGAGTGTAATCAGAGTGTGTGTTCATCAGAGTGTGTGTTCACCAGGTCTGAGTGTAACCAGAGTGTGTGTTCACCAGAGTGTGTGTTCATCAGAGTGTGTTCACCAGGTCTGAGTGTAATCAGAGTGTGTGTTCATCAGAGTGTGTGTTCACCAGGTCTGAGTGTAATCAGAGTGTGTGTTCATCAGAGTGTGTGTTCACCAGGTCTGAGTGCAATCAGAGTGTTTGTTCATCAGAGTGTGTGTTCACCAGGCCTGAGAGTAATCAGAGTGTGTGTTCATCAGAGTGTGTGTTCACCAGGCCTGAGTGTAATCAGAGTGTGTGTTCACCAGAGTGTGTTCATCAGAGTGTGTTCACCAGAGTGTGTGTTCACCAGAGTGTGTGTTCACCAGAGTGTGTGTTCACCAGGTCTGAGTGATAATCACAGTGTGTGTTCACCGGGCCTGAGTGTAATCAGAGTGTGTGTTCACCGGGCCTGAGTGTAATCAGAGTGTGTGTTCACCAGGTCTGAGTGTAATCAGAGTGTGTGTTCACCGGGCCTGAGTGTAATCAGAGTGTGTGTTCACCAGGTCTGAGTGATAATCACAGTGTGTGTTCACCGGGCCTGAGTGTAATCACAGTGTGTGCTCACCGGGCCTGAGTGTAATCAGAGTGTGTGTTCACCAGGTCTGAGTGTAATCACAGTGTGTGTTCACCAGGCCTGAGTGTAATCACAGCGTGTGTTCACCAGAGTGTGTGTTCACCAGAGTGTGTGTCCATCAGAGTGTGTTCACCAGGTCTGAGTGTAATCAGAGTGTGTGTTCACCAGAGTGTGTGTTCACCAGGTCTGAGTGTAATCAGAGTGTGTTCATCAGAGTGTGTGTTCACCAGAGTGTGTGTTCATCAGAGTGTGGTCACCAGGTCTGAGTGTAATCAGAGTGTGTGTTCACCAGAGTGTGTGTTCACCAGAGTGTGTTCATCAGTGTGTGTTCATCAGAGTGTGTTCATCAGGTCTGAGTGTAATCAGCGTGTGTTCACCAGAGTGTGTTCACCAGGTCTGAGTGTAATCAGTGTGTGTTCACCAGAATGTGTTCATCAGAGTGTGTTCATCAGGTCTGAGTGTAATCAGTGTGTGTTCACCAGAGTGTGTTCATCAGAGTGTGTTGTCATCAGTGTGAGTTCACCAGGTCTGAGTGTAATCAGAGTGTGTGTTCACCAGAGTGTGTTTGTGTTCACCAGAGTGTGTGTTCATCAGAGTGTGTTGTCATCAGTGTGTGTTCACCAGGTCTGAGTGTAATCAGAGTGTGTGTTCACCAGAGTGTATTCGTGTTCACCAGAGTGTGTGTTCACCAGGTCTGAGTGTAATCAGAGTGTGTGTTCACCAGGTCTGAGTGAAATCAGAGTGTTCACCAGAGTGTGTGTTCACCAGAGTGTGTGTTCGTGTTCACCAGAGTGTGTGTTCACCAGAGTATGTGTTCGTGTTCACCAGAGTGTGTTCACCAGAGTGTGTTTTCACCAGAGTGTGTTCGTGTTCACCAGAGTGTGTTCACCAGAGTGTGTGTTCACAAGAGTGTGTTTTCACCAGAGTGTGTGTTCGTGTTCACCAGAGTGTGTGTTCACCAGAGTGTGTGTTCGTGTTCACCAGTGTGTTTTCACCAGAGTGTGTTTTCGCCACAGTGTGTGTTCGTGTTCACCAGAGTGTGTGTTCTCCAGAGTGTGTGTTCACCAGAGTGTGTGTTCGTGTTCACCAGAGTGTGTTCACCAGAGTGTGTCTTCGTGTTCACCAGAGTGTGTGTTCACCAGAGTGTGTGTTTGTGTTCACCAGAATGTGTGTTTATCAGAGTGTGTTGTCATCAGAGTGTGTGTTCACCAGGTCTGAGTGTAATCAGAGTGTGTGTTCACCAGAGTGTGTTTGTGTTCACCAGAGTGTGTGTTCACCAGAGTGTATTCGTGTTCACCAGAGTGTGTGTTCACCAGGTCTGAGTGTAATCAGAGTGTGTGTTCACCAGGTCTGAGTGAAATCAGAGTGTGTGTTCACCAGAGTGTGTGTTCGTGTTCACCAGAGTGTGTGTTCACCAGAGTATGTGTTCGTGTTCACCAGAGTGTGTTCACCAGAGTGTGTTTTCACCAGAGTGTGTGTTCGTGTTCACCAGAGTGTGTGTTCACCAGAGTGTGTTCACCAGAGTGTGTGTTCACAAGAGTGTGTTTTCACCAGAGTGTGTTCGTGTTCACCAGAGTGTGTGTTCACCAGAGTGTGTGTTCGTGTTCACCAGTGTGTTTTCACCAGAATGTGTTTTCGCCACAGTGTGTGTTCGTGTTCACCAGAGTGTGTGTTCTCCAGAGTGTGTGTTCACCAGAGTGTGTGTTCGTGTTCACCAGAGTGTGTGTTCACCAGAGTGTGTCTTCGTGTTCACCAGAGTGTGTGTTCACCAGAGTGTGTGTTTGTGTTCACCAGAATGTGTGTTTATCAGAGTGTGTTGTCATCAGAGTGTGTGTTCACCAGGCCTGAGTGTAATCAGTGTATGTGTTCACCAGAGTGTGTTTGTGTTCACCAGAGTGTGTGTTCATCAGAGTGTGTTGTCATCAGTGTGTGTTGTCATCAGTGTGTGTTGTCATCAGTGTGTGTTGTCATCAGTGTGTGTTCACCAGGTCTGAGTGTAATCAGAGTGTGTGTTCACCAGAGTGTATTCGTGTTCACCAGAGTGTGTGTTCACCAGGTCTGAGTGTAATCAGAGTGTGTGTTCACCAGGTCTGAGAGAAATCAGAGTGTTCACAAGAGTGTGTGTTCACCAGAGTGTGTGTTCTTGTTCACCAGAGTGTGTGTTCACCAGAGTGTGTGTTCGTGTTCACCAGAGTGTGTTCACCAGAGTGTGTTTTCACCAGAGTGTGTGTTCGTGTTCACCAGAGTGTGTGTTCACCAGAGTGTGTGTTCACCAGAGTGTGTGTTCGTGTTCACCAGAGTGTGTGTTCACCAGAGTGTGTGTTCGTGTTCACCAGAGTGTGTTCACCAGAGTGTGTGTTCACCAGAGTGTGTGTTCGTGTTCACCAGAGTGTGTTTTCACCAGAGTGTGTTTTCACCAGAGTGTGTGTTCGTGTTCACCAGAGTGTGTGTTCACCAGAGTGTGTGTTCGTGTTCACCAGAGTGTGTGTTCGTGTTCACCAGAGTGTGTTCACCAGAGTGTGTGTTTATCAGAGTGTGTGTTCATCAGAGTGTGTGTGTTCACCAGGTCTGATTGTAATCAGTGTGTTCACCAGGCCTGAGTGTAATCAGAGTGTGTGTTCACCAGAGTGTGTGTTCACCAGGCTTGAGTGTAATCACAGTGTGTGTTCACCAGAGTCTGTGTTAATCAGAGTGTGTTCACCAGAGTGTGTGTTCATCAGAGTGTGTGTTCACCAGAGTGTGTGTTCATCAGAGTGTGTGTTCATCAGAGTGTGTGTTCACCAGGCCTGAGTGTAATCACAGTGTGTGTTCACCAGAGTCTGTGTTAATCAGAGTGTGTTCACCAGAGTGTGTGTTCACAAGAGTGTGTGTTCACCAGAGTGTGTTCACCAGGTCTGAGTGTAATCAGAGTGTGTGTTCACCAGAGTGTGTTCAACAGGTCTGAGTGTAATCAGAGTGTGTGTTCACCAGAGTGTGTGTTCATCAGAGTGTGTTCACCAGGTCTGAGTGTAATCAGAGTGTGTGTTCACCAGAGTTTGTGTTCACCAGAGTGTGTTCATCAGTGTGTGTTCATCAGGTCTGAGTGTAATCAGCGTGTGTTCACCAGAGTGTGTGTTCATCAGAGTGTGTTGTCATCAGCGTGTGTTCACCAGGTCTGAGTGTAATCACAGTGTGTGTTCACCAGGTCTGAGTGTAATCAGTGTGTGTTCACAAGAGTCTGTTCATCAGAGTGTGTTCATCAGGTCTGAGTGTAATCAGTGTGTGTTCACCAGAGTGTGTGTTCACCAGAGTGTGTTGTCATCAGTGTGTTCAGCAGGTCTGAGTGTAATCAGAGTGTGTGTTCACCAGAGTGTGTTTGTGTTCACCAGAGTGTGTTCATCAGGTCTGAGTGTAATCAGCGTGTGTTCACCAGAGTGTGTTCACCAGGTCTGAGTGTAATCAGAGTGTGTTCACCAGAGTTTGTGTTCATCAGAGTGTGTGTTCATCAGAGTGTGCGTTCACCAGGTCTGAGTGTAATCAGAGTGTGCGTTCACCAGAGTGCGTGTTCACCAGAGTGCGTTCACCAGAGTGTGTTCATCAGAGTGTGTTCACCAGGTCTGAGTGTAATCAGAGTGTGTGTTCACCAGAGTGTGTTTGTGTTCACCAGAGTGTGTTCACCAGGTCTGAGTGTAATCAGAGTGTGTGTTCACCAGGTCTGAGTGAAATCAGAGTGTTCACAAGAGTGTGTGTTCACCAGAGTGTGTGTTCACCAGAGTGTGTGTTCGTGTTCACCAGAGTGTGTTCACCAGGTCTGAGTGTAACCAGAGAGTGTGTTCACCAGAGTGTATTCTTGTTCACCAGAGTGTGTGTTCACCAGAGTGTATTCGTGTTCACCAGAGTGTGTGTTCACCAGGTCTGAGTGTAATCAGAGTCTGTGTTCACCTGGGGCCTCATTTATAAACGTTGTGCACGCACAAAAGAAGGCGTACGCCGCTCTCTACGCAATAATTGGTATTTATAAAAAGCAAACTTGACGGGAAAATGTGCGGTCCTTCACGCAAGCTCTGACCCAGGCGTACGCACAAAAACGGGTGAAATGAGAAATGGCGACACCGTCGGCAGATGGAAGAAACACGTGAAAGTGTGTGAAACTGTAGACCGTTGTGTAAAATAAATGGCAATACTGCCTCTCATAAATAACACGAAGACTTCACAAAGCAAGTCTTACAATCAACAGCCTACACGAACACCCGTTTGATCGATCTGAAACAGAAATGCAAATTAATATTTCCAAAAAGAAAAGTCAAATATGTTCTGCAATAATATTGGCATGTTATACAATTCATCCTCATAAATAAGATGGTAAACAGAACGAAATAATGTACAAAACTGATATTCTCGCCAATGTGTCCGTCTGGCGGAGCAGATATAGATGCAATTAGATAGTCAGTCAGATAGATATATAATTAGGGAGATATATAGCCTAGATAGATTTATAGACAGATAGATAAATAGTTGTATTATTTGTCCTCTGGGGAAAGTTGTTTTCATACTAAAAATGTCTTCATCAGCTACGGAATCATGGTATTCATGCATATGCCTTTAGTTTGTTTTATTTTTGATAAAATAACGTATGACGTAGCCTATGTCTCAACCATTCAGAAAGCTGCAAGAAATTACATTTGCGCTGAACTAATTCCCATTTCCAAGTAGATTATAACCAACATCTGTAGCTTGTCAGATGCAATTAAATGGATGGAAATAAAATGCCCCATCACAATGCGTAATGACGCACAATGGCTGATCTTGCGCTCTTAGAAGATGTGGCAAATGGAAGGATTCGGAGTGAATGCATCTTCAGACAGCAAGAAGATTTGCTGGCAAATGAGGACGAGTGGCTCATGAGCCGGTTCCGACTTCCTCGAGCTGTCCTGTTGGACCTCTGCGGTCTTTTGGCCCCCGCGTTACAGAGGAGCACTCGGAGGAACCATGCCGTGCCAGTCCCACTTCAAGTCCTAACAACACTAGTAATCCTGGCGACTGGCACTTTTCAGAGGGAATTGGCTGACAGGTCAGGCATATCTCAGCCGACCCATAGCCGGATAATGCCAGACGTTTTAAAAGGCATAATAGCTTTGTCCCATGAGTGCATAAAGTTTCCATACACGGCGGGTGAACATGCAAACAAGAAACAATTTGCAGCTATGTACGGTTTCCCAAACGTTATCGGTGCTATTGACTGCACTCATGTTGCCATAAGGGCACCGAATGTGAATGAAAATGCTTTCATTAATCGAAAGCATTTCCATTCGATCAATGTCCAAATTATTTGTGATGCAGACATGTTGCTCACTAACGTAGTAGCTCGGTGGCCTGGGTCAACCCATGACTCATTCATTTTAAGACACAGCAGTGTTGGGCGCAGACTCGAGGCTGGTGCTGTGCGTGATGGCTGGCTTCTAGGTAGGCTACGTTTGATTACTAGACATTTTACTGTACTTCAAAGTCTTAACCCTTTTAACTATCCTTGCAGGGGACAGTGGATATCCCCTCAAACAGTGGCTGCTTACACCTTTCCTCAATCCACATAATGCAGAGGAAAGGCACTACAACATGTGCCACAGCCGAGCTCGCGCTATAGTGGAGCGCACCATCGGCCTGTTTAAGGGCAGATGGCGCTGCCTCGACTGCACTGGAGGGAGGTTATTGTACACTCCTGAAAAGGTGTCCAAAATCGTGCTGGCATGTGCTGTGCTACACAATGTGGCACAGCTTAAAAACGTGCCTCTACCCCCTGACGCCGATTGCTGTGTTGGCCCCGACCCTGACCCCCATCCCCAGGCATTTGAGCCAAATGCTGCTGCTGTGCCCCAGCGTTTGGAAGTGATGCGTCGCTTGTAAAGAACAACAAAAGGTGTGGAAAAAAATATATTATTTATTCAAGAATTCCCTCATTGTGCTGTTTATTTCAGTTAGGACAGTCTTGATTTCACCCAACTCCTTTGCCACCTCTCTGACTGAGTTAATGACTTCCCTCTGCATTTCAAGGACTGCATCGGTGAGGACACGCCCGCTGCTGGAGGGTTGAGAGCCGCGTGCCGTGGAGACGCTGGGCACAGACGGCTGCTCAGCTGCAGCCTCTGAACCACTGGCACTGGCCCAGCTAGAACACCCAGCGACTGAAATAAAGATTGTTCTATATAAATAAATTGTAATCGTGTAGCCTACATACATGTGACTTGACTGCATTCATTTGACTTATTTCACTTACCTGTGTCATCCGGTGCATCTGGCGCGTCAGTGTCCCCCTCCGCCTCAGTCACCACTCCACTTAATAGGGATTCCTCAATAATTGCCGACAGTCTCTCATCAAGAGGGCAATGGCGCCACCAGGGGGTGGACAGGGGTGGCCGTGGCCACCCCTGGCCGACTCCTGGCCACCCCAATGGCCAGTATAAATTTTAGTAGCATCGGTTATGCATTTCATAAATAAGTCAAAAATATTCTTTAGTAAAAGAAGACGGGGTATTATGTGTCGTGACGTGCTCTTTAAGTGCCAAATGGTTACAGTATACTGCTACAGCAGCTTTTTGATGTGTCTTTGCCGCGTTTTGACTAGCAGGGATGCAAACAGCGCGCTTTTCGGCGCCTCCCGCTTTTTTCACGTCAGTTTGGGTGACAAAGTCATCTGAAGTCATTCCATAGCTTAATGTGAGGGACAGAAGTCTATTTACATCATTAAAGTATACGGAAACTCGTTTTCCCTCCTCTGCGGCTGTCATTCTCCATTCATATTCAAACAGCGCGCGCGCCTCTTGGATGCACGGTAAAACTCTCTCCAATATGATATATTCACATTATAATGCATGATCTGTAGATAAAAGGCTGTAGATTTGCATAAAATTACTTTATTTTGTTGGAGTTTGTTGCTGTTTTTAAACGGCACACGGTAGTGACTAGTGTTGTGCCTGAACGCGTTCATTGAACGATAGTTCATGAACTCGTTCATATTTTGGGTGAACGTGAACTGCACTGTATTACTGCCTGATGAACGTTACTGTGAACTCGTTCATTCTGGTGTCTGTGAACAGCGCGCGCACAGTTTAACTTCATTCATTAGGGTGCCAGATTTCTATATTTAGCCGAAACCCCGGCTAAAACACACCGTAAACAGGCCTTAATATGTAGCGGAAAAAACACCCAATCTGGCAACAGCAGCCGCCAGCGTCGCAAGGCCGCATGCGTCATCAACACAAAATGCAGCAAGGAGGATCGTTTGATCATTTAAACGGGTTTTATGACAAGGTGAGGATGGGTGAGGATGGGAAAAATCTTACATTTCTGTTCAAACTTTGCCCACCGATAACATAATTGCTATCTCTAATTCATGGGTTGTGGCAATCATTTTGAAAAATAATAGCTCGCAGCAACATATGGAAAAAAAGAACTATGAATGAACTAGTTAAAAATTTTAAAGTATGAACTGAACTGAACTAGTTCGTTTTAAAATTTGTGAACTGAACTTTAACTAGTTCATGTAGAAATCGAACTTTCCCAACACTGGTAGTGAGTCGTTTAAAACCCTTAAGCTGTATCAATATTTATTGATACAAATATTTATTGATATCAATATTTATTGATACAGGGCAGCGCTGCACACGGTGACTCCATGTTGCTTTGAGCACATCATTTCTGCACCCGCGAATCCCGCGATGCGCATACACGCTGTGTGCGCTCTGTTTTTCATGTTATCATGGGTTTGCGCACTGAAATATTATTAAAAGCCAATATATTTTGTTATACCTAGCCTGCTCAATACATTTAAAATAAGCATAATTTAATTGTATATTATTTCTTTGTAGTGTAGGGTATATATGCACTTCTGAATTCTTGACATTAATATATAAATATAAAATTGTGAAATGTATGATTGCCTGATTGAATTTTATAAGAGAACTAATAGTAATTTGTTTCTATTAACATATTTAGGTTTTATAAAATTACTGTGCACATTTTTTCAAGAATTACTTTTTGCTGCTGATTTATACACTCATTAAGTTTATTAAAAATTCATAATACATTTATGTAATATTTAAAGGTGTTAACTAATCTTACACTGCAAAATAATAACTTAAAAAGGATTAAATTCATCACAATTATGTAAGTATCTTGAAATATGCCGCGGGACGAGGGCCCTTATATATATATATCATATCTGTATAATATATATCATTATATATAATATAATATATATTAGTAGGGCCCTACCAATATCATTAGTAACATTAAATATAACACAATAAACCAAAGTATATCAGTAGGAGTTTCCTTAAGTTTTTCTGATAGTTTTCTACAGGCCGGTTTACTACAACAGTAGAATAAAATTCTGAAATTATGGTTTATAGTTTTGGTGTGCCACCCCAAGATTTTAACTGGCCCCATCTGGCCACCCCTATGAAAAATTTCTGGAGGCGCCACTGCAAGAGGGGTCAGCTCCGGTGTCCCCTTTCCCCCACCCGTGGCAGACACACTCTGGCGATGGAGCGCTAGACGCTTTTTTGCCTCGACTTTGATGTCTGACCATTTCTTTTTTATTTCGGCCACAGTCCGAGGTTGTGAGGCTACAGCATTTACAGCGTCTGCAACCTTTTGCCACTCAAGTGCCTTTTTGGCATTAGTAATGCCCACACTGTGCCCTCCAAACAACATTTTTCTCCTCTTTTCCACCTCGCCAACGATAACTTCTACTTCACATTGAGTGAAGTTACGTTTTTTTGATTTCCTCTCTATGTTTGCCATAATTTCACAATCTATGAATATTAACTTGTGGGCGTTTCACGGACTATTTATGGGCAACTATGGGCGTGACATGAAGCCGCAAAAGCTGCGCTACATTTAGAATTGATTGGGATTTATTAAGGAAAAAATGCGTAGGATGTGCGTGCGCACGGTTTTATAAATCCGAATATTTCTGTGCGTACGCACGTCCTATGTTTCATCCGTACGCCACTTCTGACGCAAAACCTACGCAAAGTTTTATAAATGAGGCCCCAGGTCTGAGTGTAATCAGAGTGTTCACCAGAGTGTGTGTTCACCAGAGTGTGTGTTCGTGTTCACCAGAGTGTGTTCACCAGAGTGTGTGTTCGTGTTCACCAGAGTGTGTTTTCACCAGAGTATGTGTGTTCGTGTTCACCAGAGTGTGTGTTCACCAGAGTGTGTGTTCACCAGAGTGTGCGTTCACCAGAGTGTGTGTTCACCAGAGTGTGTGTTCACCAGAGTGTGTGTTCGTGTTCACCAGAGTGTGTGTACACCAGAGTGTGTGTTCGTGTTCACCAGAGTGTGTGTTCACCAGAGTGTGTGTTCGTGTTCACCAGAGTGTGTGTACACCAGAGTGTGTGTTCGTGTTCACCAGAGTGTGTGTTCACCAGAGTGTGTGTTCGTGTTCACCAGAGTGTGTGTTCACCAGAGTGTGTGTTCGTGTTCACCAGAGTGTGTGTTCACCAGAGTGTGTGTTCGTGTTCACCAGAGTGTGTGTTCACCAGAGTGTGTGTTCACCAGAGTGTGTGTTCGTGTTCACCAGAGTGTGTGTTCGTGTTCACCAGAGTGTGTGTTCACCAGAGTGTGTGTTCGTGTTCACCAGAGTGTGCGTTCACCAGAGTGTGTGTTCACCAGAGTGTGTGTTCACCAGAGTGTGTGTTCGTGTTCACCAGAGTGTGTGTACACCAGAGTGTGTGTTCACCAGAGTGTGTGTTCGTGTTCACCAGAGTGTGTGTTCGTGTTCACCAGAGTGTGTGTTCACCAGAGTGTGTGTTCGTGTTCACCAGAGTGTGTGTTCACCAGAGTGTGTGTTCGTGTTCACCAGAGTGTGTGTTCACCAGAGTGTGTGTTCACCAGAGTGTGTGTTCGTGTTCACCAGAGTGTGTGTTCACCAGAGTGTGTGTTCGTGTTCACCAGAGTGTGTGTTCACCAGAGTGTGTGTTCACCAGAGTGTGTGTTCACCAGAGTGTGTGTTCGTGTTCACCAGAGTGTGTGTACACCAGAGTGTGTGTTCGTGTTCACCAGAGTGTGTGTTCACCAGAGTGTGTGTTCACCAGGCCTGATCTCGCTGGAGGAGTTCCACCAGACCTGGAGGCTGCTGAGTTCACACCTGCAGACGGTCATCAGTGATGAAGCCATCGCAGAGCTGGCCGACAGTATCGACTTCAACAAGGACGGCAGCATCGACATCAACGAGTTCCTGGAGGCGTTCCGGCTGGTGGAGCAGTGCCGTGGCGTGGGGGAAGATGAGCCGGCGCCCGAGTGAGAGCGGGAAACACGGATCGACCTTTATAACCGTCACGCTCATTAAATACTCAACACGTGAATCTCATAGTGAAACTTTATTAATCATCACAGACAGTAAAACAGTCCAGCTGATCGAAGGCAAACATTCACACACAAAAGTCAAAATAAATGAGCTGCTGCGACACAGATATCAGCGTAACTGAAGTGTGTGTCAGTTCAGTCTCGGTCGGGTCTCGGTTCAGCTGAGTTTGCTGCTGCGCCCGTGAACGCTGTCCTGAAGCCCGTCCTCCACCGTCCTGATGTCGTCCAGGTCGTCTTTGATGACACTGATCAGGTGACTCAAGCCCTCCTGCTGATGCTTCAGGTGCTGAAAGATAAAGTGATGACAGTTGCGTTTCAGATAAAGCTGCTCATCTCCAGTCATTCACGTATAAGGGACGGGTTATGGTTAATGCATTAGCTGGAGTGTCCTGAAAACACAGCTGAGCTTAAAGGGATAGTTCACCCAAAAATGAAGATTAGCCCATGATTTACTCACTCTCAACTCATCCTCGGTGTATCTGACATTCTTCTTTAGATTAGACAGACTTTATTGTCATTCAACAGTACATTCACGATTTACAATTGAACGAGATTTCGTTGTAAGGCTCCGAATAAAAACAGAAGACAAGTAAAAGAGAAACAGCATTAATATGTGCAATATAAAAATATATGTAGTATAATATTTAACAATTAAGAAACAATTATGACTAGTGCAAATAACAGTAGCAGCAGAATGTTGGCCATATAAAGTGACTAGTTATGTAAGCGGGGGTTATTGGAAATTTAGCTGTCTTATGACGTGGGGGATGAAGCTGTTGTGAAATCTGGATGTTCTGCATTTGAAACTGCTGAACCTCTTGCCAGAGGGCAGCAGGGAGAACAGTCCATGGTTGGGGTGAGAGGGGTCTCTTAAGATTGACTGAGCCCTGGTCAGGCAGCGTCTGCAAGCAGTGTCATGGATGGGAGGAAGTGCTGTTCCAATGATTTTCTCCGCTGTCCTCGCCACTCTCTCTACACATTTCCAGTCTGAGGCGTTGCAGGCCCCAAACCAGACAGAGATGCAGCTGGTCAGTATGCTCTCTATTGTCCCTCTGTAGAAAGTAGTGAGGATGGGAGGGGGGAGGTTTGCTATTCTCATCCGACGAAGAAAGTGCAGACGCTGCTGTGCTCTCTTTACAAAAGCAGAGGTGTGGAGGGACCAGGTTAAAGCGTCTGTGATCTGCACCCCAAGGAATTTGATGCTGCTGACCTGCTCCACTGTGGCGTTGTTGATGAGGAGGGCGGTGTGACTTGGCTTATTTTTCCTGAAGTCAACGACAACCTCTCTTGTTTTGTTGACATTCAGGATTAGATTGTTTGTGTCACACCAGTCCACCAGATGTTTTACCTCCTCTCTGTAGGCCAGTTCATTATTGTCTCTGATGAGACCCACCACTGTCGTGTCGTCCGCATACTTAATGATGTGGTTTGTACTGAACCTGGCACGGCAGTCATGGGTCACCAAGGGGAAGAGCAATGGGCTCAGTACGCAGCCCTGGGGGGAGCCGGTGTTAAGGGAGATGACGCTGGAGGTGTTTTTTCCAACCCTTACAGACTGGGGTCTGTCTGTGAGGAAATCCAACAGCCAGTTGCACAGTAAGGTGTTGAGTCCCAGGGGGGCCAGTTTGCTCACCAGGTGCTGGGGGATAATTCTATTGAATGCTGAACTAAAATCCAGAAACAGCATTCGCACGTGGGTATTGTTCTTCTCCAGGTGTTCCAAGCACAGGTGGAGTGTGGAGGAGACGGCGTCCTCTATGGAGCCGTATGCAAACTGGAGCGGATCAAAAGGGGGGGGGGGGGTTTGGAGATGATGTGATCCTTCACCAGCCTCTCGGCGAATTTCAGACGAATACAATCAGAGTTATGTCCTGCCTCTTCCTAGCTTTATAATGGCAGTGAATCGCCGTTACTGTTTAGAAGTCCATAAAAGTGAATCTATTATGATTGGAAGAGTCAGAACATTTTTAATTTAACTCTGATTGTATTCGTCTGAGAGAAGAATGTCATATACACCGAGGATGGCTTGAGAGTGAGTAAATCATGAGCTAATTTTCATTTTAAAGTGAACTATCCCTTTAAAAGAGCAAAAATAGACATGACTAATGGAGCGCTGCGGTCGTGCCGCCTGACCCCGAGAGGATTAACTGCTGGTTCCTCCAGATGTTCCTGTGAGTTTCTCAAGGTCTGTGGAAAACAGACAATTCTTGAACAATTTGTTCAGCAAACTCACCGCCAAACGTTCTATAGAGTTACTTATTAAAAATAGAAACATGACGTGACTTCAATATGGGTGTGTAATTTACGTTGCAGAACAAAACATCTGATTATCATCAGCTTGTGTTTTTCACAGTCTTCATTTCACTCAGAAATGGAAGAATCCTCAGGAACATCTACGGGAACCGGCGGACAATCATTATTCTTACAGTTTAGACATGCCGCACTATAAACATATCCATACTTTCACCAGCTGATTAATCACAGTAGATTAAGATTTTTTTTTGTAATTTTTTTATGTTATGTTGTGTTTAAATATGCAAATAAAGCATTGTCAAATTAAGGAACAGAAATCTGAATATCGGATAAAAACATTCAAATTCTTGTTTGATTAGTTTTTACAGAGAGGGTTTTGGATGTAAATCAGGAAACAAATGCCAAAAAAAGAAATTTTCACCATGTTTTTATGAGTAAAATGCTGTATAAATTAGGCGGATATATGAACAACCCTTCAGAATATAGTTATGAATGAAACTGATGTTTGGTGTGTGTAAAGAGATTTCTGACTCAAACTCATCACCTGTAAAGATTGACATCTACAGACGCAAATAAACAGTACAATAAAATTAACAAAAGTGTATTTTGGATATTTTCTTTATTATCTTATTATATTTTACTTATTTTCCACACACACACGCACGCACGCACACACGCACGCACGCACGCACACACACGCGCACGCACACGCACGCACGCACACACATGCGCACGCACACACACGCACGCACACACACACACACACACGCACACAAACGCACACGCACACACACACACGCATACACATGCACACACACGCACGCACGCACGCACACACTAGTTCTTGCCTGTTTGATCTCTCTCAGCAGGTCGGCATCCACACGGTAACGCTCCTCTGAACGAACGGCTCCAAAGTGATTCTGCATCCGAATCTGAGACATGAGTTCATTCAGTCGCCCCTGAAACACACACACACACACACACACACACGCACGTTTGTGAGTATGAGTGAGTATGAGATCAGTGTGAGATCAGCGATCAGGTTCATGATATTTTCTATTTAATCCTAAAACTGTCACAGCAGAACTCGATTGCAATAGAAGCCTGATTATGAGTCTCACTCGTGTGTGTGTGTGTTCAACAGGTTTCACTACACGAGTAACGTGACGAGACACTTGTGTGTGTGTTCAACGAGTCACGTGACGAGACGCTCGTGTGTGTGTTCAACAGGTTTCACTACACGAGTCACGTGACGAGACACTCGTGTGTGTGTTCAACAGGTTTCACTACACGAGTTACGTGACGAGACACTTGCGTGTGTTCAACAGGTTTCACTACACGAGTCACGTGACGAGACGCTTGTGTGTGTGTTCAACGAGTAACGTGACGAGACGCTCGTGTGAACACACACACACACACGTTTGACTGCCTCAGTGAGTATGAGATCAGTGTGAGATCACCGATCAGGTTAATTATATTTTCTATTTAATCCTAAAACTGTCGAGACACTTGCGTGTGTTCAACAGGTTTCACTACACGAGTTACGTGACGAGACACTCGTGTGTGTGTGTTCAACAGGTTTCACTACACGAGTCACGTGATGAGACACTCGTGTGTGTGTGTTCAACAGGTTTCACTACACGAGTCACGTGATGAGACACTCGTGTGTGTGTTCAACAGGTTTCACTACACGAGTCACGTGATGAGACACTCGTGTGTGTGTGTTCAACAGGCTTCACTACACGAGTCACGTGATGAGACACTCGTGTGTGTGTGTTCAACAGGTTTCACTACAAGAGTCACGTGACGAGACGCTCGTGTGTGTGTGTTCAACAGGTTTCATTACACGAGTCACGTGACGAGACACTCGTGTGTGTGTGTTCAACAGGTTTCATTACACGAGTCACGTGACGAGACGCTCGTGTGTGTGTGTTCAACAGGTTTCATTACACGAGTTACGTGACGAGACGCTCGTGTGTGTGTGTTCAACAGGTTTCACTACACGAGTCACGTGACGAGACGCTCGTGTGTGTGTGTTCAACAGGTTTCACTACACGAGTCACGTGACGAGACGCTCGTGTGTGTGTTCAACAGGTTTCACTACACGAGTCACGTGACGAGACACTTGCGTGTGTTCAACAGGTTTCACTACACGAGTCACGTGATGAGACACTCGTGTGTGTGTTCAACAGGTTTAACTACACGAGTTACGTGACGAGACACTTGCGTGTGTTCAACAGGTTTCACTACACGAGTCACGTGATGAGACACTCGTGTGTGTGTGTTCAACAGGTTTCACTACACGAGTCACGTGACGAGACACTCGTGTGTGTGTGTTCAACAGGTTTCACTACACGAGTCACGTGACGAGACACTCGTGTGTGTGTGTTCAACAGGTTTCACTACACGAGTTACGTGACGAGACACTCGTGTGTGTGTGTTCAACAGGTTTCACTACACGAGTCACGTGATGAGACACTCGTGTGTGTGTGTTCAACAGGTTTCACTACACGAGTTACGTGACGAGATGCTTGTGTGTCTGTTCAACGAGTAACGTGACGAGACGCTCGTGTGAACACACACACACACACGTTTGACTGCCTCAGTGAGTATGAGATCAGTGTGAGATCACCGATCAGGTTAATTATATTTTCTATTTAATCCTAAAACTGTCGAGACACTTGCGTGTGTTCAACAGGTTTCACTACACGAGTTACGTGACGAGACACTCGTGTGTGTGTGTTCAACAGGTTTCACTACACGAGTTACGTGACGAGACACTCGTGTGTGTGTTCAACAGGTTTCACTACACGAGTCACGTGACGAGACACTCGTGTGTGTGTGTTCAACAGGTTTCACTACACGAGTCAAGTGAAGAGACACTCGTGTGTGTGTGTTCAACAGGCTTCACTACACGAGTCACGTGACGAGACACTCGTGTGTGTGTTCAACAGGTTTAACTACACGAGTCACGTGACGAGACGCTCGTGTGTGTGTGTTCAACAGGTTTCACTACACGAGTTACGTGACGAGACACTTGTGTGTGTGTTCAACAGGTTTCACTACACGAGTCACGTGACGAGACACTCGTGTGTGTGTGTTCAACAGGCTTCACTACACGAGTCACGTGACGAGACACTCGTGTGTGTGTGTTCAACAGGTTTCACTACACGAGTCACGTGATGAGAAACTCGTGTGTGTGTGTTCAACAGGCTTCAATACACGAGTCACGTGATGAGACACTCGTGTGTGTGTGTTCAACAGGTTTCACTACACGAGTCACGTGACGAGACACTCGTGTGTGTGTGTTCAACAGGCTTCACTACACGAGTCACGTGACGAGACACTCGTGTGTGTGTGTTCAACAGGTTTCACTATACGAGTCACGTGACGAGACACTCGTGTGTGTGTGTTCAACAGGTTTCACTACACGAGTCACGTGACGAGACACTCGTGTGTGTGTGTTCAACAGGCTTCACTACACGAGTCACGTGATGAGACACTCGTGTGTGTGTGTTCAACAGGTTTCACTACACGAGTCACGTGACGAGACACTCGTGTGTGTGTGTTCAACAGGTTTCACTACACGAGTCACGTGACGAGACACTCGTGTGTGTGTTCAACAGGTTTCACTACACGAGTCACGTGACGAGACACTCGTGTCTGTGTTCAACAGGTTTCACTACACGAGTCACGTGACGAGACACTCTCGTGTGTGTGTTCAACAGGTTTCACTACACGAGTTACGTGACGAGACACTCGTGTGTGTGTTCACCAGGTTTCACTACACGAGTCACGTGACGAGACACTCGTGTGTGTGTGTTCAACAGGTTTCACTACACGAGTCGAGACACTCGTGTGTGTGTGTTCAACAGGTTTCACTACACGAGTCGAGACACTCGTGTGTGTGTGTTCAACAGGTTTCACTACACGAGTTACGTGACGAGACACTCGTGTGTGTGTTCAACAGGTTTCACTACACGAGTCACGTGACGAGACACTCGTGTGTGTGGGTTCAACAGGTTTCACTACACGAGTCGAGACACTCGTGTGTGTGTGTTCAACAGGTTTCACTACACGAGTCGAGACACTCGTGTGTGTGTGTTCAACAGGTTTCACTACACGAGTTACGTGACGAGACACTCGTGTGTGTGTTCAACAGGTTTCACTACACGAGTCACGTGACGAGACACTCGTGTGTGTGTGTTCAACAGGTTTCACTACACGAGTCAAGTGAAGAGACACTCGTGTGTGTGTGTTCAACAGGCTTCACTACACGAGTCACGTGACGAGACACTCGTGTGTGTGTTCAACAGGTTTAACTACACGAGTCACGTGACGAGACGCTCGTGTGTGTGTTCAACAGGTTTCACTACACGAGTTACGTGACGAGACACTCGTGTGTGTGTTCAACAGGTTTAACTACACGAGTCACGTGACGAGACACTCGTGTGTGTGTGTGTTCAACAGGTTTCACTACACGAGTTACGTGACGAGACACTTGTGTGTGTGTTCAACAGGTTTCACTACACGAGTCACGTGACGAGACACTCGTGTGTGTGTGTTCAACAGGTTTCACTACACGAGTTACGTGACGAGACACTCGTGTGTGTGTGTTCAACAGGCTTCACTACACGAGTCACGTGACGAGACACTCGTGTGTGTGTGTTCAACAGGTTTCACTACACGAGTCACGTGACGAGACACTCGTGTGTGTGTGTGTTCAACAGGCTTCAATACACGAGTCACGTGATGAGACACTCGTGTGTGTGTGTTCAACAGGTTTCACTACACGAGTCACGTGACGAGACACTCGTGTGTGTGTGTTCAACAGGCTTCACTACACGAGTCACATGACGAGACACTCGTGTGTGTGTGTTCAACAGGCTTCACTACACGAGTCACGTGACGAGACACTCGTGTGTGTGTGTTCAACAGGTTTCACTACACGAGTCACGTGACGAGACACTCGTGTGTGTGTGTTCAACAGGCTTCACTACACGAGTCACGTGATGAGACACTCGTGTGTGTGTGTTCAACAGGTTTCACTACACGAGTCACGTGACGAGACACTCGTGTGTGTGTTCAACAGGTTTCACTACACGAGTCACGTGACGAGACACTCGTGTGTGTGTGTTCAACAGGCTTCACTACACGAGTCACGTGATGAGACACTCGTGTGTGTGTGTTCAACAGGTTTCACTACACGAGTCACGTGACGAGACACTCGTGTGTGTGTGTTCAACAGGTTTCACTACACGAGTCACGTGATGAGACACTCGTGTGTGTGTGTTCAACAGGTTTCACTACACGAGTTACGTGACGAGACACTCGTGTGTGTGTTCAACAGGCTTCACTACACGAGTCACGTGATGAGACACTCGTGTGTGTGTGTGTTCAACAGGTTTCACTACACGAGTCACGTGATGAGACACTCGTGTGTGTTCAACAGGTTTCACTACACGAGTTACGTGACGAGACACTCGTGTGTGTGTTCAACAGGTTTCACTACACGAGTCACGTGACGAGACACTCGTGTGTGTGTGTTCAACAGGCTTCACTACACGAGTCACGTGATGAGACACTCGTGTGTGTGTGTTCAACAGGTTTCACTACACGAGTTACGTGACGAGACACTCGTGTGTGTGTTCAACAGGTTTCACTACACGAGTCACGTGACGAGACACTCGTGTGTGTGTGTTCAACAGGTTTCACTACACGAGTCACGTGACGAGACACTCGTGTGTGTGTGTTCAACAGGTTTCACTACACGAGTTACGTGACGAGACACTCGTGTGTGTGTGTTCAACAGGTTTCACTACACGAGTCACGTGACGAGACACTCGTGTGTGTGTGTTCAACAGGTTTCACTACACGAGTCACGTGAAGAGACACTCGTGTGTGTGTGTTCAACAGGCTTCACTACACGAGTCACGTGACGAGACACTCGTGTGTGTGTTCAACAGGTTTCACTACACGAGTCACGTGACGAGACACTCGTGTGTGTGTGTTCAACAGGTTTCACTACACGAGTCACGTGAAGAGACACTCGTGTGTGTGTGTTCAACAGGCTTCACTACACGAGTCACGTGACGAGACACTCGTGTGTGTGTTCAACAGGTTTAACTACACGAGTCACGTGACGAGACGCTCGTGTGTGTGTTCAACAGGTTTCACTACACTAGTCACGTGACGAGACACTCGTGTGTGTGTGTTCAACAGGCTTTACTACACGAGTCACGTGATGAGACACTCGTGTGTGTGTGTGTTCAACAGGTTTCACTACACGAGTCACGTGATGAGACACTCGTGTGTGTGTGTTCAACAGGTTTCACTACACTAGTCACGTGATGAGACACTCGTGTGTGTGTGTGTTCAACAGGTTTCACTACACGAGTCACGTGACGAGACACTCGTGTGTGTGTTCAACAGGTTTCACTACACTAATCACGTGACGAGACACTCGTGTGTGTGTGTTCAACAGGCTTCACTACACGAGTCACGTGATGAGACACTCGTGTGTGTGTGTGTTCAACAGGTTTCACTACACGAGTTACGTGATGAGACACTCGTGTGTGTGTGTGTTCAACAGGTTTCACTACACTAATCACGTGACGAGACACTCGTGTGTGTGTTCAACAGGCTTCACTACACGAGTCACGTGATGAGACACTCGTGTGTGTGTGTTCAACAGGTTTCACTACACGAGTCACGTGATGAGACACTCGTGTGTGTGTGTGTTCAACAGGTTTCACTACACGAGTCACGTGACGAGACACTCGTGTGTGTGTTCAACAGGTTTCACTACACTAATCACGTGACGAGACACTCGTGTGTGTGTGTTCAACAGGCTTCACTACACGAGTCACGTGACGAGACACTCGTGTGTGTGTTCAACAGGTTTCACTACACGAGTTACGTGACGAGACACTCGTGTGTGTGTTCAACAGGTTTCACTACACGAGTTACGTGACGAGACACTCGTGTGTGTGTTCAACAGGTTTCACTACACGAGTCACGTGACGAGACACTCGTGTGTGTGTGTTCAACAGGTTTCACTACACGAGTCACGTGACGAGACACTCGTGTGTGTGTGTTCAACAGGCTTCACTACACGAGTCGAGACACTCGTGTGTGTGTGTGTTCAACAGGTTTCACTACACGAGTTACGTGACGAGACACTCGTGTGTGTGTGTTCAACAGGTTTCACTACACGAGTCACGTGACGAGACACTCGTGTGTGTGTGTTCAACAGGTTTCACTACACGAGTCACGTGACGAGACACTCGTGTGTGTGTTCAACAGGTTTAACTACACGAGTCACGTGACGAGACGCTCGTGTGTGTGTTCAACAGGTTTCACTACACGAGTTACGTGACGAGACACTCGCGTGTGTGTTCAACAGGTTTAACTACACGAGTCACGTGATGAGACACTCGTGTGTGTGTGTTCAACAGGTTTAACTACACGAGTCACGTGATGAGACACTCGTGTGTGTGTGTTCAACAGGTTTCACTACACGAGTTACGTGACGAGACACTCGTGTGTGTGTTCAACAGGTTTAACAACACGAGTCACGTGATGAGACACTCGTGTGTGTTGTCAACAGGTTTCACTACACGAGTCACATGACAAGACGCTTGTGTGTGTGTGTTCAACAGGTTTAACTACACGAGTCACGTGACGAGACGCTCGTGTGTGTGTTCAACAGGTTTCACTACACGAGTCACGAGACTAGACACTCGTGTGTGTGTTCAACAGGTTTCACTACACGAGTCACGTGACGAGACACTCGTGTGTGTGTGTTCAACAGGTTTCACTACACGAGTCACGTGACGAGACACTCGTGTGTGTGTTCAACAGGTTTAACTACACGAGTCACGTGACGAGACACTCGTGTGTGTGTTCAACAGGTTTCACTACACGAGTCACGTGACGAGACACTCGTGTGTGTGTTCAACAGGTTTCACTACACGAGTCACATGACAAGACGCTTGTGTGTGTGTGTTCAACAGGTTTAACTACACGAGTCACGTGACGAGACGCTCGTGTGTGTGTTCAACAGGTTTCACTACACGAGTCACGAGACTAGACACTCGTGTGTGTGTTCAACAGGTTTCACTACACGAGTTACGTGACGAGACACTCGTGTGTGTGTTCAACAGGTTTAACAACACGAGTCACGTGATGAGACACTCGTGTGTGTGTTCAACAGGTTTCACTACACGAGTCACATGACAAGACGCTTGTGTGTGTGTGTTCAACAGGTTTAACTACACGAGTCACGTGACGAGACGCTCGTGTGTGTGTTCAACAGGTTTCACTACACGAGTCACGAGACTAGACACTCGTGTGTGTGTTCAACAGGTTTCACTACACGAGTCACGTGACGAGACACTCGTGTGTGTGTGTTCAACAGGTTTCACTACACGAGTCGAGACACTCGTGTGTGTGTGTTCAACAGGTTTCACTACACGAGTTACGTGACGAGACACTCATGTGTGTGTTCAACAGGTTTCGCTACACGAGTCACGTGACGAGACACTCGTGTGTGTGTTCAACAGGTTTCGCTACACGAGTCACGTGACGAGACACTCGTGTGTGTGTGTGTTCAACAGGTTTCACTACACGAGTCAGGTGACGAGACACTCGTGTGTGTGTGTTCAACAGGTTTCACTACACGAGTCGAGACACTCGTGTGTGTGTGTTCAACAGGTTTCACTACACGAGTCGAGACACTCGTGTGTGTGTGTTCAACAGGTTTCACTACACGAGTTACGTGACGAGACACTCGTGTGTGTGTGTTCAACAGGTTTCACTACTCGAGTCACGTGACGAGACACTCGTGTGTGTGTGTGTTCAACAGGTTTCACTACACGAGTCACGTGAAGAGACACTCGTGTGTGTGTGTTCAACAGGCTTCACTACACGAGTCACGTGATGAGACACTCGTGTGTGTGTTCAACAGGTTTCACTACACGAGTCACGTGATGAGACACTCGTGTGTGTGTGTTCAACAGGCTTCACTACACGAGTCACGTGATGAGACACTCGTGTGTGTGTGTTCAACAGGTTTCACTAAACGAGTTACGTGACGAGACACTCGTGTGTGTGTGTGTGTGTTCAACAGGCTTCACTACACGAGTCACGTGATGAGACACTCGTGTGTGTGTGTTCAACAGGCTTCACTACACGAGTCACGTGATGAGACACTCGTGTGTGTGTGTGTTCAACAGGTTTCACTACACGAGTCACGTGATGAGACACTCGTGTGTGTGTGTTCAACAGGTTTCACTACACGAGTCACGTGACGAGACACTCGTGTGTGTGTGTTCAACAGGTTTCACTACACGAGTCACGTGACGAGACACTCGTGTGTTAAACAGGTTTCACTACACGAGTCACGTGACGAGACACTCGTGTGTGTGTTCAACAGGTTTCACTACACGAGTCACGTGACGAGACACTCGTGTGTGTGTGTGTGTGTGTTCAACAGGTTTCACTACACGAGTCACGTGACGAGACACTCGTGTGTGTGTGTTCTACAGGTTTCACTACACGAGTCGAGACACTCGTGTGTGTGTGTTCAACAGGTTTCACTACACGAGTCGAGACACTCGTGTGTGTGTGTTCAACAGGTTTCACTACACGAGTCGAGACACTCGTGTGTGTGTGTTCAACAGGTTTCACTACACGAGTCGAGACACTCGTGTGTGTGTGTTCAACAGGTTTCACTACACGAGTTACGTGACGAGACACTCGTGTGTGTGTTCAACAGGTTTCACTACACGAGTTACGTGACGAGACACTTGTGTGTGTGTTCAACAGGTTTCACTACACGAGTCATGTGACGAGACACTCTTGTGTGTGTTCAACAGGCTTAACTACACGAGTCACGTGACGAGACACTCGAGTGTGTGTTCAACAGGTTTCACTACACGAGTTACGTGATGAGACACTCGTGTGTGTGTGTTCAACAGGCTTCACTACACGAGTCACGTGATGAGACACTCGTGTGTGTGTGTGTTCAACAGGTTTCACTACACGAGTCACGTGACGAGACACTCGTGTGTGTGTGTTCAACAGGTCTCACTACGAGTCACATGATGAGACACTCGTGTGTGTGTGTGTTCAACAGGTTTCACTACACGAGTCACGTGACGAGACACTCGTGTGTGTGTGTGTTCAAAAGGTTTCACTACACGAGTCGAGACACTCGTGTGTGTGTGTTCAACAGGTTTCACTACACGAGTCGAGACACTCGTGTGTGTGTTCAACAGGTTTCACTACACGAGTCACGTGACGAGACACTCGTGTGTGTTCAACAGGTTTCACTGCACGAATTACGTGACAAGACACTCGTGTGTGTGTTCAAACGGTTTCACTACACGAGTCACGTGACGAGACACTCGTGTGTGTGTGTGTTCAACAGGTTTCACTACACGAGTCACGTGACGAGACACTCGTGTGTGTGTTCAACAGGTTTCACTACACGAGTTACGTGACGAGACACTCGTGTGTGTGTTCAAACGGTTTCACTACACGAGTCACGTGACGAGACACTCGTGTGTGTGTGTGTTCAACAGGTTTCACTACACGAGTCACGTGACGAGACACTCGTGTGTGTGTGTTCAAAAGGTTTCACTACACGAGTCGAGACACTCGTGTGTGTGTGTTCAACAGGTTTCACTACACGAGTCGAGACACTCGTGTGTGTGTTCAACAGGTTTCACTACACGAGTCACATGATGAGACACTCGTGTGTGTGTGTGTTCAACAGGTTTCACTACACGAGTCACGTGAAGAGATACTCGTGTGTGTGTGTTCAAAAGGTTTCACTACACGAGTCGAGACACTCGTGTGTGTGTGTTCAACAGGTTTCACTACACGAGTCGAGACACTCGTGTGTGTGTTCAACAGGTTTCACTACACGAGTCACGTGACGAGACACTCGTGTGTGTGTGTGTTCAACAGGTTTCACTACACGAGTCACGTGACGAGACACTCGTGTGTGTGTTCAACAGGTTTCACTACACGAGTCACGTGACGAGACACTCGTGTGTGTTCAACAGGTTTCACTGCACGAATTACGTGACGAGACACTCGTGTGTGTGTGTTCAACAGGTTTCACTACACGAGTCACGTGACGAGACACTCGTGTGTGTGTTCAACAGGTTTCACTACACGAGTCACGTGACGAGACACTCGTGTGTGTGTGTTCAACAGGTTTCACTACACGAGTCACGTGACGAGACACTCGTGTGTGTGTTCAACAGGTTTCACTACACGAGTTACGTGACGAGACACTCGTGTGTGTGTTCAAACGGTTTCACTACACGAGTCACGTGACGAGACACTCGTGTGTGTGTTCAACAGGTTTCACTACACGAGTCACGTGACGAGACACTCGTGTGTGTTCAACAGGTTTCACTGCACGAGTTACAGGACGAGACACTCGTGTGTGTGTTCAACAGGTTTCACTACACGAGTTACGTGATGAGACACTCGTGTGTGTGTGTTCAACAGGTTTCACTACACGAGTCACGTGACGAGACACTCGTGTGTGTGTGTTCAACAGGTTTCACTACACGAGTCACGTGACGAGACACTCGTGTGTGTGTTCAACAGGTTTCACTACACGAGTTACGTGACGAGACACTCGTGTGTGTGTTCAAACGGTTTCACTACACGAGTCACGTGACGAGACACTCGTGTGTGTGTTCAACAGGTTTCACTACACGAGTCACGTGACGAGACACTCGTGTGTGTGTTCAACAGGTTTCACTACACGAGTCACGTGACGAGACACTCGTGTGTGTTCAACAGGTTTCACTGCACGAGTTACAGGACGAGACACTCGTGTGTGTGTTCAACAGGTTTCACTACACGAGTTACGTGATGAGACACTCGTGTGTGTGTTCAACAGGTTTCACTACACGAGTCACGTGACGAGACACTCGTGTGTGTGTGTTCAACAGGTTTCACTACACGAGTCACGTGACGAGACACTCGTGTGTGTGTTCAACAGGTTTCACTACACGAGTCACGTGACGAGACACTCGTGTGTGTGTGTTCAACAGGTTTCACTACACGAGTCGAGACACTCGTGTGTGTGTTCAACAGGTTTCACTACACGAGTCACATGATGAGACACTCGTGTGTGTGTGTGTTCAACAGGTTTCACTACACGAGTCACGTGAAGAGATACTCGTGTGTGTGTGTTCAAAAGGTTTCACTACACGAGTCGAGACACTCGTGTGTGTGTGTTCAACAGGTTTCACTACACGAGTCGAGACACTCGTGTGTGTGTTCAACAGGTTTCACTACACGAGTCACGTGACGAGACACTCGTGTGTGTGTGTGTTCAACAGGTTTCACTACACGAGTCACGTGACGAGACACTCGTGTGTGTGTTCAACAGGTTTCACTACACGAGTCACGTGACGAGACACTCGTGTGTGTTCAACAGGTTTCACTGCACGAATTACGTGACGAGACACTCGTGTGTGTGTGTTCAACAGGTTTCACTACACGAGTCACGTGACGAGACACTCGTGTGTGTGTTCAACAGGTTTCACTACACGAGTCACGTGACGAGACACTCGTGTGTGTGTGTTCAACAGGTTTCACTACACGAGTCACGTGACGAGACACTCGTGTGTGTGTTCAACAGGTTTCACTACACGAGTTACGTGACGAGACACTCGTGTGTGTGTTCAAACGGTTTCACTACACGAGTCACGTGACGAGACACTCGTGTGTGTGTTCAACAGGTTTCACTACACGAGTCACGTGACGAGACACTCGTGTGTGTTCAACAGGTTTCACTGCACGAGTTACAGGACGAGACACTCGTGTGTGTGTTCAACAGGTTTCACTACACGAGTTACGTGATGAGACACTCGTGTGTGTGTTCAACAGGTTTCACTACACGAGTCACGTGACGAGACACTCGTGTGTGTGTGTTCAACAGGTTTCACTACACGAGTCACGTGACGAGACACTCGTGCGTGTGTTCAACAGGTTTCACTACACGAGTTACGTGACGAGACACTCGTGTGTGTGTTCAAACGGTTTCACTACACGAGTCACGTGACGAGACACTCGTGTGTGTGTTCAACAGGTTTCACTACACGAGTCACGTGACGAGACACTCGTGTGTGTGTTCAACAGGTTTCACTACACGAGTCACGTGACGAGACACTCGTGTGTGTTCAACAGGTTTCACTGCACGAGTTACAGGACGAGACACTCGTGTGTGTGTTCAACAGGTTTCACTACACGAGTTACGTGATGAGACACTCGTGTGTGTGTTCAACAGGTTTCACTACACGAGTCACGTGACGAGACACTCGTGTGTGTGTGTTCAACAGGTTTCACTACACGAGTCACGTGACGAGACACTCGTGTGTGTGTTCAACAGGTTTCACTACACGAGTCACGTGACGAGACACTCGTGTGTGTGTGTTCAACAGGTTTCACTACACGAGTCACGTGACGAGACACTCGTGTGTGTGTTCAACAGGTTTCACTACACGAGTTACGTGACGAGACACTCGTGTGTGTGTTCAAACGGTTTCACTACACGAGTCACGTGACGAGACACTCGTGTGTGTGTGTGTTCAACAGGTTTCACTACACGAGTCACGTGACGAGACACTCGTGTGTGTTCAACAGGTTTCACTGCACGAATTACGTGACGAGACACTCGTGTGTGTGTTCAACAGGTTTCACTACACGAGTCACGTGACGAGACACTCGTGTGTGTTCAACAGGTTTCACTACACGAGTCACGTGACGAAACACTCGTGTGTGTGTGTGTGTTCAACAGGTTTCACTACACGAGTCACGTGACGAGACACTCGTGTGTGTGTGTTCAACAGGTCTCACTACACGAGTCGAGACACTCGTGTGTCTGTGTTCAACAGGTTTCACTACACGAGTTACGTGACGAGACACTCGTGTGTGTGTGTTCAACAGGTCTCACTACACGAGTCGAGACACTCGTGTGTGTGTTCAACAGGTTTCACTACACGAGTCACGTGAAGAGACACTCGTGTGTGTGTGTTCAACAGGCTTCACTACACGAGTCACGTGACGAGACACTCGTGTGTGTGTTCAACAGGTTTCACTACACGAGTTACGTGACGAAACACTCGTGTGTGTGTTCAACAGGTTTCACTACACGAGTCACGTGACGAGACACTCGTGTGTGTGTTCAACAGGTTTCACTACACGAGTCACGTGACGAGACACTCGTGTGTCTGTTCAACAGGTTTCACTACACGAGTTACGTGACGAGACACTTGTGTGTGTGTGTTCAACAGGTTTAACTACACGAGTCACGTGACGAGACACTCGTGTGTGTGTGTTCAACAGGTTTCACTACACGAGTCACGTGAGGAGACACTTGTGTGTGTGTTCAACAGGTTTCAGTACACGAGTTACGTGACGAGACACTCGTGTGTGTGTTCAACAGGTTTAACTACACGAGTCACATGACAAGACGCTTGTGTGTTCAACAGGTTTCACTACACGAGTCACGTGACGAGACGCTCGTGTGTGTGTGTTCAACAGGTTTCACTACACGAGTCACGTGACGAGACACTCGTGTGTGTGTTCAACAGGTTTAAGTACACGAGTTACGTGACGAGACACTCGTGTGTGTGTTCAACAGGTTTAACTACACGAGTCACATGACAAGACGCTCGTGTGTGTGTGTTCAACAGGTTTAACTACACGAGTCACATGACAAGACGCTCGTGTGTGTGTGTTCAACAGGTTTAACTACACGAGTTACGTGACGAGACACTCGTGTGTGTGTGTTCAACAGGTTTCACTACACGAGTCACGTGACGAGACACTCGTGTGTGTGTGTTCAACAGGTTTAACTACACGAGTCACGTGAAGAGACACTCGTGTGTGTGTGTTCAACAGGTTTCACTACACGAGTCACGTGACGAGACACTCGTGTGTGTGTGTTCAACAGGTTTAACTACACGAGTCACATGACAAGACGCTCGTGTGTGTGTGTTCAACAGGTTTAAGTACACGAGTTACGTGACGAGACACTCGTGTGTGTGTGTTCAACAGGTTTAACTACACGAGTCACGTGAAGAGACACTCGTGTGTGTGTGTTCAACAGGTTTCACTACACGAGTCACGTGACGAGACACTCGTGTGTGTGTTCAACAGGTTTAACTACACGAGTCACATGACAAGACGCTCGTGTGTGTGTGTTCAACAGGTTTAACTACACGAGTCACGTGAAGAGACACTCGTGTGTGTGTGTTCAACAGGTTTCACTACACGAGTCACGTGACGAGACACTTGTGTGTGTGTTCAACAGGTTTCACTACACGAGTTACGTGACGAGACACTCGTGTGTGTGTTCAACAGGTTTAACTACACGAGTCACATGACAAGACGCTCGTGTGTGTGTGTTCAACAGGTTTAACTACACGAGTCACGTGAAGAGACACTCGTGTGTGTGTGTTCAACAGGTTTCACTACACGAGTCACGTGACGAGACACTTGTGTGTGTGTTCAACAGGTTTCACTACACGAGTCACGTGACGAGACACTCGTGTGTGTGTTCAACAGGCTAACTACACGAGTCACATGACAAGACGCTCGTGTGTGTGTGTTCAACAGGTTTAACTACACGAGTCACGTGACGAGACACTTGTGTGTGTGTTCAACAGGTTTCACTACACGAGTTACGTGACGAGACACTCGTGTGTGTGTTCAACAGGTTTAACTACACGAGTTACGTGACGAGACATTCGTGTGTGTGTTCAACAGGTTTAACTACACGAGTCACGTGAAGAGACACTCGTGTGTGTGTGTTCAACAGGTTTCACTACACGAGTTACGTGACGAGACACTCGTGTGTGTGTGTTCAACAGGTTTCACTACACGAGTCACGTGACGAGACACTCGTGTGTGTGTTCAACAGGTTTCACTACACGAGTTACGTGACGAGACATTCGTGTGTGTGTTCAACAGGTTTAACTACACGAGTCACGTGAAGAGACACTCGTGTGTGTGTGTTCAACAGGCTTCACTACACGAGTCACGTGACGAGACACTCGTGTGTGTGTTCAACAGGCTTCACTACACGAGTTACGTGACGAGACACTCGTGTGTGTGTGTTCAACAGGCTTCACTACACGAGTTACGTGACGAGACACTCGTGTGTGTGTTCAACAGGCTTCACTACACGAGTCACGTGAAGAGACACTCGTGTGTGTGTGTGTTCAACAGGTTTTACTACACGAGTCACGTGACGAGACACTTGTGTGTGTGTTCAACAGGTTTCACTACACGAGTTACGTGACGAGACACTCGTGTGCGTGTTCAACAGGTTTAACTACACGAGTCACATGACAAGACGCTTGTGTGTGTGTGTTCAACAGGTTTAACTACACGAGTCACGTGACGAGACGCTCGTGTGTGTGTTCAACAGGTTTCACTACACGAGTCACGTGACGAGACGCTCGTGTGTGTTTTCAACAGGTTTCACTACACGAGTTACGTGACGAGACATTCGTGTGTGTGTGTTCAACAGGCTTCACTACACGAGTCACGTGACGAGACACTCGTGTGTGTGTTCAACAGGCTTCACTACACGAGTTACGTGACGAGACATTCGTGTGTGTGTGTGTTCAACAGGTTTCACTACACTAATCACGTGACGAGACACTCGTGTGTGTGTGTTCAACAGGTTTAACTACACGAGTCACGTGAAGAGACACTCGTGTGTGTGTGTTCAACAGGCTTCACTACACGAGTCACGTGACGAGACACTCGTGTGTGTGTTCAACAGGCTTCACTACACGAGTTACGTGACGAGACATTCGTGTGTGTGTTCAACAGGTTTCACTACACGAGTTACGTGACGAGACACTTGTGTGTGTGTGTTCAACAGGTTTAACTACACGAGTCACGTGACGAGACACTCGTGTGTGTGTGTTCAACAGGTTTCACTACACGAGTCACGTGATGAGACACTCGTGTGTGTGTGTTCAACAGGTTTCACTACACGAGTTACGTGACGAGACACTTGTGTGTGTGTGTTCAACAGGTTTAACTACACGAGTCACGTGACGAGACACTCGTGTGTGTGTTTTCAACAGGTTTCACTACACGAGTCACGTGAGGAGACACTTGTGTGTGTGTTCAACAGGTTTCAGTACACGAGTTACGTGACGAGACACTCGTGTGTGTGTTCAACAGGTTTAACTACACGAGTCACATGACAAGACGCTTGTGTGTTCAACAGGTTTCACTACACGAGTCACGTGACGAGACGCTCGTGTGTGTGTGTTCAACAGGTTTCACTACACGAGTCACGTGACGAGACACTCGTGTGTGTGTTCAACAGGTTTAAGTACACGAGTTACGTGACGAGACACTCGTGTGTGTGTTCAACAGGTTTAACTACACGAGTCACATGACAAGACGCTCGTGTGTGTGTGTTCAACAGGTTTAACTACACGAGTCACATGACAAGACGCTCGTGTGTGTGTGTTCAACAGGTTTAACTACACGAGTTACGTGACGAGACACTCGTGTGTGTGTGTTCAACAGGTTTCACTACACGAGTCACGTGACGAGACACTCGTGTGTGTGTGTTCAACAGGTTTAACTACACGAGTCACGTGAAGAGACACTCGTGTGTGTGTGTTCAACAGGTTTCACTACACGAGTCACGTGACGAGACACTCGTGTGTGTGTGTTCAACAGGTTTAACTACACGAGTCACATGACAAGACGCTCGTGTGTGTGTGTTCAACAGGTTTAACTACACGAGTCACGTGAAGAGACACTCGTGTGTGTGTGTTCAACAGGTTTAAGTACACGAGTTACGTGACGAGACACTCGTGTGTGTGTGTTCAACAGGTTTAACTACACGAGTCACGTGAAGAGACACTCGTGTGTGTGTGTTCAACAGGTTTCACTACACGAGTCACGTGACGAGACACTCGTGTGTGTGTTCAACAGGTTTAACTACACGAGTCACATGACAAGACGCTCGTGTGTGTGTGTTCAACAGGTTTAACTACACGAGTCACGTGAAGAGACACTCGTGTGTGTGTGTTCAACAGGTTTCACTACACGAGTCACGTGACGAGACACTTGTGTGTGTGTTCAACAGGTTTCACTACACGAGTTACGTGACGAGACACTCGTGTGTGTGTTCAACAGGCTAACTACACGAGTCACATGACAAGACGCTCGTGTGTGTGTGTTCAACAGGTTTAACTACACGAGTCACGTGACGAGACACTTGTGTGTGTGTTCAACAGGTTTCACTACACGAGTTACGTGACGAGACACTCGTGTGTGTGTTCAACAGGTTTAACTACACGAGTTACGTGACGAGACATTCGTGTGTGTGTTCAACAGGTTTAACTACACGAGTCACGTGAAGAGACACTCGTGTGTGTGTGTTCAACAGGTTTCACTACACGAGTTACGTGACGAGACACTCGTGTGTGTGTGTTCAACAGGTTTCACTACACGAGTCACGTGACGAGACACTCGTGTGTGTGTTCAACAGGTTTCACTACACGAGTTACGTGACGAGACATTCGTGTGTGTGTTCAACAGGTTTAACTACACGAGTCACGTGAAGAGACACTCGTGTGTGTGTGTTCAACAGGCTTCACTACACGAGTCACGTGACGAGACACTCGTGTGTGTGTTCAACAGGCTTCACTACACGAGTTACGTGACGAGACACTCGTGTGTGTGTTCAACAGGCTTCACTACACGAGTTACGTGACGAGACACTCGTGTGTGTGTGTTCAACAGGCTTCACTACACGAGTTACGTGACGAGACACTCGTGTGTGTGTGTTCAACAGGCTTCACTACACGAGTTACGTGAAGAGACACTCGTGTGTGTGTGTGTTCAACAGGTTTTACTACACGAGTCACGTGACGAGACACTTGTGTGTGTGTTCAACAGGTTTCACTACACGAGTTACGTGACGAGACACTCGTGTGTGTGTTCAACAGGTTTAACTACACGAGTCACATGACAAGACGCTTGTGTGTGTGTGTTCAACAGGTTTAACTACACGAGTCACGTGACGAGACGCTCGTGTGTGTGTTCAACAGGTTTCACTACACGAGTCACGTGACGAGACGCTCGTGTGTGTTTTCAACAGGTTTCACTACACGAGTTACGTGACGAGACATTCGTGTGTGTGTGTTCAACAGGCTTCACTACACGAGTCACGTGACGAGACACTCGTGTGTGTGTTCAACAGGCTTCACTACACGAGTTACGTGACGAGACATTCGTGTGTGTGTGTGTTCAACAGGTTTCACTACACTAATCACGTGACGAGACACTCGTGTGTGTGTGTTCAACAGGTTTAACTACACGAGTCACGTGACGAGACACTCGTGTGTGTGTTCAACAGGCTTCACTACACGAGTTACGTGACGAGACATTCGTGTGTGTGTTCAACAGGTTTCACTACACGAGTCACGTGACGAGACGCTCTTGTGTGTGTTCAACAGGTTTAACTACACGAGTCACGTGACGAGACACTCGTGTGTGTGTTCAACAGGTTTCACTACACGAGTCACGTGACGAGACACTCGTGTGTGTTTTCAACAGGTTTCACTACACGAGTCACGTGAAGAGACACTCGTGTGTGTGTGTTCAACAGGCTTCACTACACGAGTCACGTGACGAGACACTCGTGTGTGTGTTCAACAGGCTTCACTACACGAGTTACGTGACGAGACATTCGTGTGTGTGTTCAACAGGTTTAACTACACGAGTCACGTGACGAGACACTCGTGTGTGTGTTCAACAGGTTTCACTACACGAGTCACGTGACGAGACACTCTTGTGTGTGTGTGTTCAACAGGTTTCACTACACGAGTCACGTGACGAGACACTCTTGTGTGTGTGTGTTCAACAGGTTTAACTACACGAGTCACGTGACGAGACACTCGTGTGTGTGTTCAACAGGTTTAACTACACGAGTCACGTGATGAGACACTCGTGTGTGTGTGTGTTCAACAGGTTTCACTACACGAGTCACGTGACGAGACACTCGTGTGTGTGTTCAACAGGCTTCACTACACGAGTCACGTGACGAGACACTCGTGTGTGTGTTCAACAGGCTTCACTACACGAGTCACGTGACGAGACACTCTTGTGTGTGTTCAACAGGTTTCACTACACGAGTCACGTGACGAGACACTCTTGTGTGTGTTCAACAGGTTTCACTACACGAGTCACGTGACGAGACACTCGTGTGTGTGTGTCTCATAAGGTTTCACTACACGAGTCACGTAATGAGACACTCGTTTGTGTGTGTGTGTTCAACAGGCTTCACTACACTAGTTACGTGACGAGACACTTGCGTGTGTTCAACAGGCTTCACTACACGAGTCACGTGACGAGACGCTCGTGTGTGTGTGTTCAACAGGTCTCACTACACGAGTCACGTGACAAGACGCTTTTGTGTGTGTTCAACAGGTTTCACTACACGAGTCACGTGATGAGACACTCGTGTGTGTGTGTGTGTGTGTGTGTGGTGCTGATGTTCGCACCTTGAACTGTGTGGGAGCATTGAGCTCTGATTGGATGGTTTCCAGCTGAACTCTCAGATGTTCCTCATCGAGCTGAATGGCGTAACCGCTCTTCCTCTGCACTTCCTGTTTAATCAGCACCTGAAACACAAGCGAGAGGGCTGTTTGTGTGAAAGTGTATGTGCACCTGCAGGACTCTGTGCGAGAGGTCAATGAGTGTGTGTGTGTGTGTGTGAGTGAGTGAGCATGTGTGTGTGTGTATACCTGCAGGACTCTGTGCGAGAGGTCAATGAGTGTGTGTGTGTGTGTGTGAGTGAGCATGTGTGTGTGTGTATACCTGCAGGACTCTGTGCGAGAGGTCAATGAGTGTTTGTGTGTGTGTGTGAGTGAGCATGTGTGTGTGTGTTGACCTGCAGGACTCTGTGCGAGAGGTCAATGAGTGTGTGTGTGTGTGTGTGTGTGTGTGTGTGTGTGTGTGTGAGTGAGCATGTGTGTGTGTGTATAACTGCAGGACTCTGTGCGAGAGGTCCATGAGAGTGTGTGTGTGTGTGTGTGTGAGTGAGCATGTGTGTGTGTACCTGCAGGACTCTGAGCGAGAGGTCCATGAGCGTGTGTGTGTGAGTGTGTGTGTGTGTGTGCGCACCTGCAGGACTCTGTGTGAGAGGTCCATGAGCGTGTGTGTGTGTACCTGCAGGACTCTGTGCGAGAGGTCAATGAGTGTGTGTGTGTGAGCATGTGTGTGTGTGTATACCTGCAGGACTCTGTGCGAGAGGTCAATGAGTGTGTGTGTGTGTGTGTGTGAGTGAGCATGTGTGTGTGTGTATACCTGCAGGAGTCTGTGCGAGAGGTCAATGAGTGTTTGTGTGTGTGTGTGTGTGTGAGTGAGCATGTGTGTGTGTACCTGCAGGACTCTGTGCGAGAGGTCAATGAGTGTGTGTGTGTGTGTGTGAGTGAGCATGTGTGTGCGCACCTGCAGGACTCTGTGCGAGAGGTCCATGAGCGTGTGTGTGTGAGTGTGTGTGTGTGTGTGTGTGTGTGTGCGTGTGTGTGCGCACCTGCAGGACTCTGTGCGAGAGGTCCATGAGCGTGTGTGTGTGAGTGTGTGTGTGTGTGTGTGTGTGTGTGTGTGTGTGTGTGTGTGTGCGCACCTGCAGGACTCTGTGCGAGAGGTCCATGAGCGTGTGTGTGTGTGTGTGTGTGTGTGTGTGTGTGCGCACCTGCAGGACTTTGTGCGAGAGGTCCATGAGCGTGTGTGTGTGAGTGTGTGTGTGTGTGTGTGTGTGTGTGTGTGTGCACCTGCAGGACTCTGTGCGAGAGGTCCATGAGCGTGTGTGTGTGAGTGTGTGTGTGTGTGTGTGTGTGTGTGTGTGTGTGTGTGCGCACCTGCAGGACTCTGTGCGAGAGGTCCATGAGCGTGTGTGTGTGTGTGTGTGTGTGTGCGCACCTGCAGGACTCTGTGCGAGAGGTCCATGAGCGTGTGTGTGTGTGTGTGTGTGTGTGTGTGCGCACCTGCAGGACTCTGAGCGAGAGGTCCATGAGCGTGTGTGTGTGTGTGTGTGTGTGTGTGTGTGTGTGTGTGAGTGTGTGCGCACCTGCAGGACTCTGTGCGAGAGGTCAATGAGTGTGTGTGTGTGTGTGTGTGTGTGTGTGTGTGTGAGTGAGCATGTGTGTGTGTGTATAACTGCAGGACTCTGTGCGAGAGGTCCATGAGAGTGTGTGTGTGTGTGTGTGTGAGTGAGCATGTGTGTGTGTGTATACCTGCAGGACTCTGTGCGAGAGGTCAATGAGTGTGTGTGTGTGTGTGTGTGTGTGAGTGAGCATGTGTGTGTGTGTATACCTGCAGGACTCTGTGCGAGAGGTCAATGAGTGTGTGTGTGTGTGTGTGTGTGTGAGTGAGCATGTGTGTGTGTACCTGCAGGACTCTGTGCGAGAGGTCAATGAGTGTGTGTGTGTGTGTGTGTGTGAGTGAGCATGTGTGTGTGTGTATACCTGCAGGACTCTGTGCGAGAGGTCAATGAGTGTGTGTGTGTGTGTGAGTGAGCATGTGTGTGTGTGTATACCTGCAGGACTCTGTGCGAGAGGTCAATGAGTGTGTGTGTGTGTGTGTGTGTGAGTGAGCATGTGTGTGTGTGTATTTTATTATTATACCTTTATTTAACCAGGAGGTCCCATTGAGATTCAGAATCTCTTTTACAAGAGAGACCTGGCCAAGGTAGCAGCCAAATCACAACAAATACACACACAACAAACACCAAATTACATTTTCATGATAAAAGAAGTACAAAAAGAACACAATGAGACTCCTAAGAAAAACAAGAACATGTCTCCATCACAGTACTCTTTACAGTAGTTTTAAATTCATTAATGGACATAAGGGTGTCTAGCCTTAGCTCTTTTTGTAGATTATTCCACCCCCAAGGTGCTAAATAAGAGAAAGCAGTTCTTCCCAATTCGGTTGTAACTCGTGGCACGTTAAAAAGCAACCACTTTGAAGAGCGTAGCTGATAAGTACCAGAGCAGACAGAGAGGAGGTTACAGAGGTACAGTGGAAGTTTGCCAAGTATAGCTTTATAAATAAAGATATACCAGTGCTGTTGTCTACGAATTTTAAGTGATGTCCAACCAACTAAATCATAAAGAATGCAGTGATGGGTAAGGGACTTTGTATTTGTTATAAATCGTAGTGATGCATGGTAAACTGAATCAACATGACGCAAGATGGAAGATGCAGCATGCATGTACAATATATCTCCATAATCAATTACAGACAGAAAAGTAGCTTCCACAAGTTTCTTCTTAGCACTAAAAGTAAAACAAGATTTGTTTCTAAAATAAAAGCCGAGCTTGACTTTAAGTTTCTTGACTAAAACAATAATGTGTTCATTGAAGGTGAGCTTATCATCTATCCATATCCCCAAGTACTTGTATGAAGACACTCTCTCAATTGATTTCCCATCCAAGGACAAGAGGCCACAGTTGTCAAGTATCTGTGCTCGAGCTTTTGAGAAAACCATAAACTTTGTTTTCTGTGTATTTAAAACCAGTTTTAGACTCAGTAATGTGTTTTGCAATGCCTGAAATGCAGTCTGAAGTTCCTGCACTGCTACAGAAATGGTGGAAGCCTGAGTATAGACCACTGTATCATCAGCGTATAAATGTAATTTGGCTTGAACATCTCTATCCAAATCATTTATAAAAATTGAAAACAGAATGTGTCCTAAGATTGATCCTTGAGGGACACCTTTAGTTATCTCAAGAAAGTCAGATTTATAACCTTCAGCATAAACACATTGAGTACGATCTACAAAATAATTTTGAAACCATGCAACAGCCTTCTCACTTAAACCAACTGAACGTAGTTTAGTCAATAACAATCCATGATCAACTGAATCAAATGCCTTAGAAAGATCAATAAATAATGCAGCAGAGTGTTGCTTCTTATCTAAGGCCCCAATAATATCATTTGTCACTAAAGTAGCAGCAGTAATAGTGCTATGGCCACTTCTGAACCCTGACTGAAAATTATTTAAAATGTTGTTGTCAGCTAAATACTGTTTTAACTGTACATTCACAAATGATTCCAAGATCTTTGACAGAACAGAGAGTTTTGATATTGGACGGTAATTATTCAATTCTGATGGGTCTCCACCTTTATGTAAAGGGAGGACATAGGCTGCTTTCCAACTTTTGGGAATGGAGTTGGAAAGAAGACTCAAATTAAAAATATGTGCTATGGGCTCAGCAATAATATCAGCTGCCACTTTTAACAGAAAGGGATCCAGATTATCTGTACCTGCTGACTTTTTGTGATCAATGTCTCTGAGGGCTTTATGAACTTCTGACACTGAAATCGGTTTAAAATGAAAGAATTCCCCATTTACATTTACATTTTCAGATGCTGACATGGCAGGACATGGGACAGATTTATTTACGGTTTGATTAAATATGAGTCCAGCCTGAATAAAGTGTTTATTAAACTGATTGACTATGACTGCTTTGTCTTTTATTTCATCTGAACCAATGAGAATCTGTTCAGGGAGGTGTGAGGTCACACGTGCACCCGACAAAGATTTAACTGATTTCCAAAACTTTGAAGGGTTGTTTAAGGTATCTGTGATTGACTTCAAATAAAACTCAGATTTGGACTTTCTAATCATCAAAGTACACTTGTTTCTTACAGTTCTAAATGCAGTCCAATCAGCAGAAGAGTTGGAGAATCTAGCTTGTGCCCACAATTTATTTCTCAAACAGATTAGCTCTGATAGACTGTCTGAGAACCAATGGTTGTCCTTACCACTGATCCTAAACTTTTTGATTGGTACGTGTTTATTTACAATGGAGCTGAAATTTGAATGAAAAAAATCCCATGCCATTTCAGCATCCGAAAACAAAGACACCCTGCTAAGTTCACTATGATACAGATCATGCAGAAAAGCCTGTTGTTCAAAACTTTTAAAATGTCTTTTTAGGATGATGCGCGGTTTTACCTTGGGGATTTTTGTATTTCTTACACAAGCGACTGCACAATGGTCACTGACGTCATTACAAAATACGGCAGTTGAGGTATATTTATGAACTGAGTTTGTTATGATTAGATCGAGGAGAGTAGATTTTATTTCTGCTTTGGGATTTATTCTTGTCGGTTCACCTGCAGGACTCTGTGCGAGAGGTCCATGAGCGTGTGTGTGTGAGTGTGTGTGTGTGTGTGTGTGTGTGCGTGTGTGTGCGCACCTGCAGGATTCTGTGCGAGAGGTCCATGAGCGTGTGTGTGTGTACCTGCAGGACTCTGTGCGAGAGGTCCATGAGCGTGTGTGTGTGAGTGTGTGTGTGTGTGTGTGTGTGTGTGTGTGTGCGCACCTGCAGGACTCTGTGCGAGAGGTCCATGAGCGTGTGTGTGTGTGTGTGTGTGTGTGTGTGTGTGTGTGTGTGTGTGTGCGCACCTGCAGGACTCTGTGCGAGAGGTCCATGAGCGTGTGTGTGTGAGTGTGTGTGTGTGTGTGTGTGTGTGTGTGTGTGTGTGCACCTGCAGGACTCTGTGCGAGAGGTCCATGAGCGTGTGTGTGTGAGTGTGTGTGTGTGTGTGTGTGTGTGCGCACCTGCAGGACTCTGTGCGAGAGGTCCATGAGCGTGTGTGTGTGAGTGTGTGTGTGTGTGTGTGTGTGTGTGTGTGTGTGTGTGTGCGCACCTGCAGGACTCTGTGCGAGAGGTCCATGAGCGTGTGTGTGTGTGTGTGTGTGTGTGTGTGTGTGTGTGCGCACCTGCAGGACTCTGTGCGAGAGGTCCATGAGCGTGTGTGTGTGTGTGTGTGTGTGTGTGTGTGTGTGTGTGTGTGCGCACCTGCAGGACTCTGAGCGAGAGGTCCATGAGCGTGTGTGTGTGTGTGTGTGTGTGTGTGTGTGTGTGTGTGTGTGTGTGAGTGTGTGCGCACCTGCAGGACTCTGTGCGAGAGGTCCATGAGCGTGTGTGTGTGAGTGTGTGTGTACCTGCAGGACTCTGAGCGAGAGGTCCATGAGCGTGTGTGTGTGTGTGTGTGTGTGTGTGAGTGTGTACGCACCTGCAGGACTCTGAGCGAGAGGTCCATGAGCGTGTGTGTGTGAGTGTGTGTGTGTGTGTGTGTGCGCACCTGCAGGACTCTGTGCGAGAGGTCCATGAGCGTGTGTGTGTGTGTGTGTGTGTGTGTGTGTGTGTGTGCGCACCTGCAGGACTCTGTGCGAGAGGTCCATGAGCGTGTGTGTGTGTGTGTGTGTGTGTGTGTGTGTGTGTGTGTGTGTACCTGCAGGACTCTGTGCGAGAGGTCCATGAGCTTGCGTTTGTACTGGGTGATTTTGGCGGCGGTCGTGGCCTGATTCCTCTGCAGTTCGCTGATGTCATTAGAAATGATCTGAAACAGCAGAGAGAGATGGTCGTGTGACGTAGGACTGTCAAAATGGCTGAAAAGCTAATGCAAATTTCTTTCTTAAATATTAGTAAAATTTGAATTATATTTGAATTCTAAAAGCAATACTTCATGTTAGAGGAAACAGTGCTGTATTGTCTCCTGTGCCCACAAGAGGGCGCAAGCGAGCAAATATAAATCAGACATCAGATCTTTTATTGAAATGAAATTCACTTTTTAAAGTGCATTAACTTTTCACAAAAAAAAATCCTAAATAAAATATAATTTACCCTAATGTGCATGCAAGTAAATGAGGTTGCAATAGTGCATAAAACTGTTACTGCATCAGTAACCTGAGAAAACACACTTCAACACACAGTGTAATGAACTACATGAACACACGACAGCAAACTAGCATTCAGAAACACTTCTACTCTCCACATCTACATATTGATCATCAAAAACACCAGACGCTCAACTTGGTCTGAGCGAGTGCTGAGCCCTTTCTATTGACAGTGTTTCAGCTAATGAATCACACACACACACACACACTCGCACTCAGCTCTGACCGATGGTTGGGTCAAGTGTGTCGTTATACGATTTTTGTTTCCAACGTCAGCAGGAAGAGCCTTTTCCCACCATTTTTCAGATTAGCAACGTAGCCCCCACCGCAAAAACATCAGTGACGTCATCATCATGTCTCGCTCCTCTGACACCAAAAATTCAAATGCACGTTTTTTGCATTTTCGAATGTGCAGTTTTTTTTTTAAAATTCAACAAGTATTCGAAATTCTAATTTTTATTTGACAGCCCTAGTGTGACGCATCAGCAGAGAGTCAGTCATGTGACGCATTGGCTAACTCACGTCCACTCGCGTCTGGTGCTGTTTGCTCATCTGGTCCTGGATCTTCAGTCGGCGCAGGAGTTCTCTGAAGCCCACCATCGGCACTGGAATCAACCTGAGCGGGAAATCACACACTGATGAGGTCACATGATCACACGATCACACCAGCGGCTGATGAGGTCACACGATCACAATGAAGAGCCAGTAAGGAGACGCACTTCTCTGGGTCTGGATTGTCCACTTTGGCCTGTTCCCAGATGATGGGGTCCACCCCTGCATACACACACACACGTGGTCAGCAGCGCGCACACACACACACACAGTCCTCAGCAGCACTCACTCACACACACACACACACACACACACACGCACACACGCACACACGCACACACACACACACACACGCGCACACACACACACGCGCACACACACACACACGCGCACACACACACACGCGCACACACACACACGCGCACACACACACGCGCGCACACACACACGCGCGCGGTCCTCAGGAGCACTCAGTCACACACACACACGTGGTCAGCCGCAGTCCTCAGCAGCATACGCATGTGTAAAGCGTGAACGTGTGTAAAGCGTGAATGTGTGTAAAGCGTGACACAGGATGTGTGTGTAAAGTGTGACGTGTGTGTAAAGCGTGACGGTGTGTGAAGCGTGAGTAACGCATAAAGAGTGTGTAAAGCGTGGCGTGTGTGTAAAGCGTAAAGAGTGTGTAAAGTGTGAGTAAGGCATTAAGAGTGTGTAAAGCGTGACGTGTGTGTAAACCGTGGCGAGTGTGTAAAGCGTAAAGAGTGTGTAAAGCGTAAAGAGTGTGTAAAGCGTGACTAAAGCATAAAGAGTGTGTAAAGCGTGAGTAAGGCATTAAGAGTGTGTAAAGCGTGACGTGTGTGTAAAGCGTGGCGAGTTTGTAAAGCGTAAAGAGTGTGTAAAGCGTGACTAAAGCATAAAGAGTGTGTAAAGCGTGACGTGTGTAAAGCGTGACACGTGTGTTAAGCGTAAAGAGTGTGTAAAGCGTGACACGTGTGTTAAGCGTAAAGAGTGTGTAAAGCGTGGCGAGTGTGTAAAGCGTGAATGTGTGTAAAGCGTGACGGGTGTAAACCGTGATGGGTGTGTAAAGCGTGTGTAAAGCGTGTGTAAAGCGTGTGTAAAGCGTGTGTAAAGCGTGTGTAAAGCGTGTGTAAAGCGTGGCGAGTGTGTAAAGCGTGGGCCCACACACACACACACGACTGCAGTAACTGCTTCAGTTGAGCAGAAGTGAGCGCGGTGCGACTGACGGTCATGAACACGCTGAGCTGCTGTGTGTAAAGCGCGACGAGTGTGTAAAGCGTGACCGATGTGTACAGCGTGACGTGTGTGTAAAGCATGAACGTGTATAAAGCGTGATGGGTGTAAATCGCGGCGAGTGTGTAGTGTAAAGAGTGTGTAAAGCGTGACGAGTGTGTAAAGCGTGAATGTGTGGAAAGCGTGACGGGTGTAAACCGTGATGGGTGTGTAAAGCGTGTGTAAAGCGTGTGTAAAGCGTGTGTAAAGCGTGTGTAAAGCGTGGCGAGTGTGTAAAGCGTGAATGTGTGTAAAGCGTGGCGAGTGTGTAAAGCGTGAATGTGTGTAAAGCGTGACGAGTGTGTAAAGCGTGAATGTGTGTAAAGCGTGACGGGTGTAAACCGTGATGGGTGTGTAAAGCGTGTGTAAAGCGTGTGTAAAGCGTGGCGAGTGTGTAAAGCGTGGGCCCACACACACACACACACCTGCGGGGGGGTTCTGCAGTAACTGCTTCAGTTGAGCAGAAGTGAGCGCGGTGCGACTGACGGTCATGAACACGCTGAGCTGCTGTGTGTAAAGCGCGACGAGTGTGTAAAGCGTGAATGTGTGTAAAGCGTGACGGGTGTAAACCGTGATGGGTGTGTAAAGCGTGTGTAAAGCGTGTGTAAAGCGTGGCGAGTGTGTAAAGCGTGGGCCCACACACACACACACACCTGCGGGGGGGTTCTGCAGTAACTGCTTCAGTTGAGCAGAAGTGAGCGCGGTGCGACTGACGGTCATGAACACGCTGAGCTGCTGTGTGTAAAGCGCGACGAGTGTGTAAAGCGTGACCGATGTGTACAGCGTGACGTGTGTGTAAAGCATGAACGTGTGTAAAGCGTGATGGGTGTAAATCGTGGCGAGTGTGTAGTGTAAAGAGTGTGTAAAGCGTGACGCGTGTGTAAACCGTGATGAGCGTGTAAAGCGTGGCGAGTGTGTAAAGCGTGGCGAGTGTGTAAAGCGTGGCGAGTGTGTAAAGCGTGACGAGTGTGTAAAGCGTGGCGAGTGTGTAAAGCGTGGCGAGTGTGTAAAGCGTGGCGAGTGTGTAAAGCGTGGCGAGTGTGTAAAGCGTGAATGTGT
>NW_027508850.1:247500-252500 GCF_051911475.1 Siphateles boraxobius
GTTCAGCACCAACGGCGCGGAGAGAGCGCTAGCAGTGTTGTAGAGCTGAGAGGAGTGAGACGCCTGATGGCTGAACACACCACCTGCAGAGAGAGACACACACACACACACACACACACACACACACACACACACACACACACACACACACACACACACACACAAGTTAGCATCACTGATCTGTAATTCTCCTGTTACTCCTGTATGAGTGTCTCACCCTGTTGTGTCTGAGGCTGAATCCCACTGATCCCAGTGAAGCCCCCGAACCCCAGTCCAGCTCCTCCCAGTGCGCTGAAGCCCGTCCCAGCTCCCGCGCCCAGCGCAGACGAGAACCCAAAGCCCTTGTTCTGGGTGTTCCCGAAGAGACTCGCGCCTGCACACAGAGTCAGAACACACATCACTGACTGCACACACACACGCATCACTGACTGCACACACACACGCATCACTGACTGCACACGCATCACTGACTGCACACACACACGCATCACTGACTGCACACACACACGCATCACTGACTGCACACGCATCACTGACTGCACACACACACGCATCACTGACTGCACACACGCACGCATCACTGACTGCACACACACACGCATCACTGACTGCACACACACACACGCATCACTGACTGCACACGCATCACTGACTGCACACACACACGCATCACTGACTGCACACACACACGCATCACTGACTGCACACGCATCACTGACTGCACACACACACGCATCACTGACTGCACACACACACGCATCACTGACTGCACACACACGCATCCCTGACTGCACACACACACACGCATCACTGACTGCACACACACACGCATCACTGACTGCACACACACACGCATCCCTGACTGCACACACACACGCATCACTGACTGCACACACACGCATCACTGACTGCACACACACGCATCACTGACTGCACAGTGCACACACATCACTGACTGCACACACACACGCACGCATCACTGACTGCACACACACGCATCACTGACTGCACACACACGCATCCCTGACTGCACACACACACGCATCACTGACTGCACACACACGCATCCCTGACTGCACACACACACGCATCACTGACTGCACACACACACGCATCACTGACTGCACACACACACGCATCACTGACTGCACACACACACGCAACACTGACTGCACACACACACGCATCACTGACTGCACACACACACGCAACACTGACTGCACACACACACGCAACACTGACTGCACACACACGCATCCCTGACTGCACACACACACGCATCACTGACTGCACACACACGCATCACTGACTGCACACACACACGCATCACTGACTGCACACACACACGCATCACTGACTGCACACACACACGCATCACTGACTGCACACACACACGCATCACTGACTGCACACACACACGCATCACTGACTGCACACACACACGCATCCCTGACTGCACACACATACACACGCATCCCTGACTGCACACACATACACACGCATCACTGACTGCACACACACACGCATCACTGACTGCACACACACACGCATCACTGACTGCACACACACACGCATCACTGACTGCACACACGCATCACTGACTGCACACACGCATCACTGACTGCACACACACGCATCACTGACTGCACACACACACGCATCACTGACTGCACACACACACGCATCACTGACTGCACACACACACGCATCCCTGACTGCACACACACGCATCACTGACTGCACACACACACGCATCACTGACTGCACACACGCATCACTGACTGCACACACACGCATCACTGACTGCACACACACACGCATCACTGACTGCACACACACATCACTGACTGCACACACACATCACTGACTGCACACACACATCACTGACTGCACACACACACGCATCACTGACTGCACACACACACGCATCACTGACTGCACACACACACGCATCACTGACTGCACACACACACGCATCACTGACTGCACACACACACGCATCACTGACTGCACACACACGCATCCCTGACTGCACACACACACGCATCCCTGACTGCACACACACACGCATCACTGACTGCACACACACACGCATCCCTGACTGCACACACACACGCATCACTGACTGCACACACACACGCATCCCTGACTGCACACACACACGCATCACTGACTGCACACACACGCATCACTGACTGCACACACACGCATCCCTGACTGCACACACACACGCATCACTGACTGCACACACACACGCATCACTGACTGCACACACACACGCATCACTGACTGCACACACACACGCATCACTGACTGCACACACACACGCATCCCTGACTGCACACACACACGCATCCCTGACTGCACACACACACGCATCACTGACTGCACACACACACGCATCACTGACTGCACACACACACGCATCACTGACTGCAGACACACACGCATCACTGACTGCACACACACACGCATCCCTGACTGCACACACACACGCAACACTGACTGCACACACACACGCAACACTGACTGCACACACACACGCATCACTGACTGCACACACACGCATCACTGACTGCACACACACACACATCACTGACTGCACACACACACGCATCACTGACTGCACACACACACGCATCACTGACTGCACACACACACGCATCACTGACTGCACACACACACACGCATCACTGACTGCACACGCATCACTGACTGCACACACACACGCATCACTGACTGCACACACACACGCATCACTGACTGCACACACACACGCATCACTGACTGCACACACATACACACGCATCACTGACTGCACACACACACGCAACACTGACTGCACACACACACGCATCACTGACTGCACACACACGCATCACTGACTGCACACACACACACATCACTGACTGCACACACACACGCATCACTGACTGCACACACACACGCATCACTGACTGCACACACACACGCATCACTGACTGCACACACACACGCATCCCTGACTGCACACACACACGCATCCCTGACTGCACACACATACACACGCATCCCTGACTGCACACACATACACACGCATCACTGACTGCACACACACACGCATCACTGACTGCACACACACACGCATCACTGACTGCACACACACACGCATCACTGACTGCACACACGCATCACTGACTGCACACACACGCATCACTGACTGCACACACACACGCATCACTGACTGCACACACACACGCATCACTGACTGCACACACACACGCATCCCTGACTGCACACACACGCATCACTGACTGAACACACGCATCACTGACTGCACACACACACGCATCCCTGACTGCACACACACACGCATCACTGACTGCACACACGCATCACTGACTGCACACACACGCATCACTGACTGCACACACACACGCATCACTGACTGCACACACGCATCACTGACTGCACACACACGCATCCCTGACTGCACACACACACGCATCACTGACTGCACACACACACGCATCACTGACTGCACACACACGCATCACTGACTGCACACACACGCATCCCTGACTGCACACACACACACGCATCACTGACTGCACACACACACGCATCCCTGACTGCACACACACACACGCATCACTGACTGCACACACACACGCATCCCTGACTGCACACACACACGCATCCCTGACTGCACACACACACGCATCACTGACTGCACACACACACGCATCACTGACTGCACACACACACGCATCACTGACTGCACACACACACGCATCACTGACTGCACACACACACGCATCCCTGACTGCACACACACACGCAACACTGACTGCACACACACACGCAACACTGACTGCACACACACACGCATCACTGACTGCACACACACGCATCACTGACTGCACACACACACACATCACTGACTGCACACACACACGCATCACTGACTGCACACACACACGCATCACTGACTGCACACACACACGCATCACTGACTGCACACACACACACGCATCACTGACTGCACACACACACGCATCACTGACTGCACACACACACGCATCACTGACTGCACACACACACGCATCACTGACTGCACACACATACACACGCATCACTGACTGCACACACACACGCAACACTGACTGCACACACACACGCATCACTGACTGCACACACACGCATCACTGACTGCACACACACACACATCACTGACTGCACACACACACGCATCACTGACTGCACACACACACGCATCACTGACTGCACACACACACGCATCACTGACTGCACACACACACGCATCCCTGACTGCACACACACACGCATCCCTGACTGCACACACATACACACGCATCCCTGACTGCACACACATACACACGCATCACTGACTGCACACACACACGCATCACTGACTGCACACACACACGCATCACTGACTGCACACACACACGCATCACTGACTGCACACACGCATCACTGACTGCACACACACGCATCACTGACTGCACACACACACGCATCACTGACTGCACACACACACGCATCACTGACTGCACACACACGCATCCCTGACTGCACACACACATCACTGACTGCACACACACACGCATCACTGACTGCACACACACACGCATCACTGACTGCACACACACACGCATCACTGACTGCACACACACACGCATCACTGACTGCACACACACACGCATCACTGACTGCACACACACGCATCACTGACTGCACACACACGCATCACTGACTGCACACACACACGCATCCCTGACTGCACACACACACGCATCACTGACTGCACACACACACGCATCCCTGACTGCACACACACACGCATCACTGACTGCACACACACACGCATCCCTGACTGCACACACACGCATCCCTGACTGCACACACACGCATCCCTGACTGCACACACACGCATCCCTGACTGCACACACACACGCATCACTGACTGCACACACACACGCATCACTGACTGCACA
>NW_027508850.1:257500-275000 GCF_051911475.1 Siphateles boraxobius
TTTTCTGCAAAAATAACAATCTTCATGCTATTTTAATTTGCGGCCCCTTTAAATGAAGTTTTAGTTAGCCCGATGACGGGCCCAAGCCGGTGGCACCGCAACCCCGGTTCCTTTAGTTACCTAACGGCTTTGGCCCTTCATCGCTGCTCGCAGCTATACATATATAAAGAAGCCGGTGGCACCGTCACCCTGGTGCCTTTAGGGTTATTGTGCACGACGTGGAAAAACATAACCCTGCTCTGACTGTCTAAAAGAAGTGTGCTGTAGAGCTTGCATCAGTGTGGGCTCTGCAAAAGTGCGCATCGAGGGCACATATCAAACACAAAGTATGCGTGAGCATCCTTCTGAAACCTAAAATGAAAAACGAGACACCCTACACATGAAATAAGTACACAAGACCGAGTATTCATATGAAGTGTGCTATTTGGGACAGGGCCCAACCACAATAGCCACATATATGAGATAATTTAAATATAGAATAATTTGTAATGTCATAGCTCAATATGTTTTGCAGCACTTAAATGAGTAAATTTAGAAGCCCAGTATTTATCTGGAGGTATTTGTACAGGTTTATTAATGTAATTATATTTTACGCTCATGTGTTCTATGACATTGGTTCCCCTCGGGGGGCGACAGAGTTCACAGGGGGGCGCGGGAGCGGATATGCTTTGAGGTGAATAAAGATGCATAAAATGTTCCACTAATAATTTTATATAAAAATATTTTTTTCAAAGTTTTTAAAAAAATCATATGCTTACAATGCCAAGATAAGGCAGTCAAAAATTATCTCTTATATAAAATAATTTAAATTTTGCGCGCACACCGTCACTTGCCCAATGTGCTTGTTGTCATAGTAACAGGAAAATCGAAAGGAGAATGGCAGAGAAACGTAAATGCGGTGATTCTTCATCAGAGGCGAAGAAATAGTTAAGACACTATGACAAAACCTTCATAAATTTTGGTTTTATTGAAGGCCAAGACAGTCTCGGCCAGAATGTGTCTTTTGTGGTGAAAAACTGGCAAACGACAGCATGAAAACAAGCAAGATGAAAAGACACCAGGAAACGAAGCACCCAGAGACTATCGGCAAAGGAATTCTTAGAGAGAAAAAAAGAGATGGCTCTGTCAAAAAGATCGACAGACATCAGGAAAGTATTCGAAAGAGCAGGTAGTGATTTACAGAAGGCCACTAAAGTTTCCTTTGAGTGTTCGCTGTTGATTGCCAAGGCAAAAAAGCTGCATAATATTGGAGAGGAGTTAATCAAACCCGCCTGCATTAAAACAGTGGAGGGACTATGTGGCCCGCAAGCAGCTGAAAAATTTGCTATACAGCTGGACGAAGCGACCACAGTAGCGGGAGAGTCTGTGCTTATCGTATATGTACAGTATGTGGACGGAGATCAGTTGAAACGGGACATACGCATGTCTACCAATTTACCCACAACAACTACAGGTCAGGATATTTTTACGGCTGTTGATTCATACCTCACATCGTACAATCTGCCCTACACAAATATCGTCGCTTGCTGCACGGATGGAGCTGCCGCGATGATGGGTAGAAATAAGGGATTTAACAGCCGTTTGATGGAAAAGGCTCCAGACTGTGTCATTTTCCACTGTATGATACATCGCCAGGCACTTGCCAGTAAAAAACTGTCCAGAGACCTTAGTGACACACTGACAACAGTTGTAAAAGTCGTAAATGTCATTAAAGCTCGCCCTGCCAAGCAGAGATTATTTGCACAACTGTGTGAGGATGAAGCGCACCAAACTCTACTGCTACACACGGAGGTGCGCTGGCTTTCGCGTGGCAAAGTCCTCGTGCGCTTTCTAGAACTGCAGGATAAAATCCTGGAATTTCTGCGAAATCAAAACACACTGTTGGAGGAGCTGACTGATGCGTTCTGAATCAAAACCGCATACCTTGCTGACATATTCACTCTTTCCAATGAGACCAACAAGAGACTGCAGGGCTCTGAGTCAAACATCTTGGAGTGCAAAGAAGCAATCGATGCTTTTATGCGCAAGCTGGAGTACAGGGCTGGAAAAATGTCACAGAGGCATTTACAACACTTCCACTGCTGCTTCAACACTCTGGGGGTACCGTGAGTGCTTCTTTGCACACCGAGTTTTGCCGTCACATGACTTCGCTACAGGAGGAATTAAAGTCCCGGATGTTGACACATTATCCAAGGAGTCGTGGGTTATGGATCCATTCACAGCCAGGCTTGAAGATGTGGAATATCTTGGCTGTGAAGATGAGCTCGCTGAACTACTAACTGATTCACTGTCAAAAAAGTACTTCCAGGAGAATGGATTCAAAAGGATTTGGATAGCCAGGGGACCTGTTGTCGCACCTAAACTCGCAAACTATCCCATTACAAAGATCATTCTTCCTTTCAGTACCACCTACCTCTCTGAGACAGCCTTCAGTGCACTTGTGGCTATAAAAACAAAGTCACGCAACAGACTGGAAGTTCACAGCGATTTTAGACTGGCTGTCATTATTATGTTATTGCAAAACTTCCAGCGGCCAGAACTCTGACCAGGGAGACGACTGCAGAGTGGGTCAGTGTGTATGCACTATAGTGCTGGTAAGGATTGCATACAACTTCATGTCTTAAATGGGCAAACTAACCCTTTAATAACTGCACTAATAACTGCATGAATAACTGCATTAATAACTCCACTAATAACAGCATTAATAACTGCACTAATAACAGCATTAATAACTCCACTAATAACAGCACTAATAACTGCATTAATAACTCCACTAATAACAGCACTAATAACTGCATTAATAACTCCACTAATAACAGCATTAATAACTGCACTAATAACAGCATTAATAACTCCACTAATAACAGCACTAATAACTGCATTAATAACAGCATTAATAACTCCACTAATAACAGCATTAATAACTGCATTAATAACTCCACTAATAACAGCATTAATAACTGCACTAATAACTGCACTAATAACAGCATTAATAACAGCACTAATAACAGCATTAATAACTGCACTAATAACTGCATTAATAACTGCATTAATAACTGCACTAATAACTGCATGAATAACTGCACTAATAACTGCATTAATAACTGCATTAATAACTGCATGAATAACTGCACTAATAACTGCACTAATAACTGCACTAATAACTGCATTAATAACTGCACTAATAACTGCACTAATAATTGCACTAATAACTGCACTAATAACTGCACTAATAACTGCATGAATAACTGCACTAATAACTGCATTAATAACTGCATTAATAACTGCACTAATAACTGCATTAATAACTGCATTAATAACTGCACTAATAACTGCATTAATAACTGCATTAATAACTGCATTAATAACTGCACTTATAACTGCATTAATAACTGCATGAATAACTGCACTAATAACTGCACTAATAACTGCACTAATAACTGCATTAATAACTGCACTAATAACTGCACGAATAACTGCATGAATAACTGCATGAATAACTGCACTAATAACTGCACTAATAACTGCACGAATAACTGCACGAATAACTGCATTAATAACTGCACTAATAACTGCACTAATAACTGCATGAATAATTGCATGAATAACTGCACTAATAACTGCATTAATAACTGCACTAATAACTGCATTAATAACTGCATGAATAACTGCACTAATAACTGCACTAATAACTGCACTAATAACTGCACTAATAACTGCACTAATAACTGCACTAATAACAGCATTAATAACTGCACTAATAACTGCATTAATAACTGCATTAATAACTGCACTAATAACTGCATTAATAACTGCATTAATAACGGCACTAATAACTGCATTAATAACTTCACTAATAACTGCACTAATAACTGCATTAATAATTGCATTAATAACAGCATTAATAACTGCATTAATAACTTCACTAATAACTGCACTAATAACTGCATTAATAACTGCATTAATAACTGCATTAATAACTTCACTAATAACAGCATTAATAACTGCATTAATAACTGCAATGATAACTGCACTAATAACTGCATTAATAACTGCATTAATAACTGCACTAATAACTGCACTAATAACTGCATTAATAACTGCACTAATAACTGCATTAATAACTGCATTAATAACTGCACTAATAACTGCATTAATAACTGCATTAATAACTGCATTAATAACTTCACTAATAACAGCATTAATAACTGCATTAATAACTGCATTGATAACTGCACTAATAACTGCATTAATAACTGCATTAATAACTGCACTAATAACTGCACTAATAACTGCATTAATAACTGCACTGATAACTGCACTAATAACTGCATTAATAACTGCACTAATAACTGCATTAATAACTGCATTAATAACTGCACTAATAACTGCATTAATAACTGCATTAATAACTGCATTAATAACTGCATTAATAACTGCATTAATAACTGCACTAATAACTGCATTAATAACTTCACTAATAACTGCACTAATAACTGCATTAATAATTGCATTAATAACAGCATTAATAACTGCATTAATAACTTCACTAATAACTGCATTAATAACTGCACTAATAACTGCATTAATAACTGCATTAATAACTGCATTAATAATTTCACTAATAACTGCACTAATAACAGCATTAATAACTGCACTAATAACTGCACTAATAACTGCATTAATAACTGCATTAATAACTGCACTAATAACTGCATTAATAACTGCATTAATAACTGCACTAATAACTGCACTAATAACTGCATTAATAACAGCATTAATAACTGAACTAATAACTGCACTAATAACTTCACTAATAACTGCACTAATAACTTCACTAATAACTGCATTAATAACTGCATTAATAACTGCACTAATAACGGCATTAATAACTGCACTAATAACTGCATTAATAACAGCACTAATAACAGCATTAATAACTGCATTAATAACAGCATTAATAACTGCATTAATAACAGCATTAATAACTCCACTAATAACAGCATTAATAACTGCATTAATAACTGCATTAATAACTGCATTAATAACAGCATTAATAACTGCATTAATAACAGCATTAATAACTGCATTAATAACAGCATTAATAACTCCACTAATAACTGCATTAATAACAGCATTAATAACTGTATTAATAACTCCACTAATAACTGCATTAATAACAGCATTAATAACAGCATTAATAACTGCATTAATAACTCCACTAATAACTGCATTAATAACAGCATTAATAACTCCACTAATAACTGCATTAATAACAGCATTAATAACAGCATTAATAACTCCACTAATAACTGCATTAATAACAGCATTAATAACTGCATTAATAACTCCACTAATAACTGCATTAATAACTGCATTAATAACAGCATTAATAACTGCATTAATAACTCCACTAATAACTGCATTAATAACAGCATTAATAACTCCACTAATAACTGCATTAATAACAGCATTAATAACAGCATTAATAACAGCATTAATAACTCCACTAATAACTGCATTAATAACAGCATTAATAACAGCATTAATAACAGCATTAATAACTCCACTAATAACTGCATTAATAACTGCATTAATAACAGCATTAATAACTGCATTAATAACTCCACTAATAACTGCATTAATAACAGCATTAATAACTCCACTAATAACTGCATTAATAACTGCATTAATAACAGCATTAATAACTGCATTAATAACTCCACTAATAACTGCATTAATAACAGCATTAATAACTCCACTAATAACTCCACTAATAACTGCATTAATAACAGCATTAATAACAGCATTAATAACTGCATTAATAACTCCACTAATAACTGCATTAATAACAGCATTAATAACTCCACTAATAACTGCATTAATAACAGCATTAATAACAGCATTAATAACTCCACTAATAACTGCATTAATAACAGCATTAATAACTGCATTAATAACTCCACTAATAACTGCATTAATAACTGCATTAATAACAGCATTAATAACTGCATTAATAACTCCACTAATAACTGCATTAATAACAGCATTAATAACTACACTAATAACTGCATTAATAACAGCATTAATAACAGCATTAATAACTCCACTAATAACTGCATTAATAACAGCATTAATAACTGCATTAATAACAGCATTAATAACTCCACTAATAACTGCACTAATAACTGCATTAATAACTGCATTAATAACTGCATTAATAACTGCATTAATAACTTCACTAATAACTGCATTAATAACTGCATTTATCTGCTATCAGTGGCTCAAACCAACGTTACTCGCTCTAAAATGACGTTTTGGAATTAGCAACGGAGGCTTGGGATTACATGCGTAAGAAATTAGTCCTACAAACAAGAGCGTTTTAATGACAAAAACTTGACAAACGTCTTGAAATGCATCATCTGAACCATGTTTGAGGTGTGCTAACTGTAGTATAAGCGCAATAATTGACTTCAGGCCGTTGAATTATTAGAACATTAATGCGCATCCGCTTCGCGTCGTGACCGCATTACCACATTATTTTCCTAATAATTCAGCAGCCTGAACTCAATTATTGCTTACATATTAAGAGCACATTTATACACAGTTAACCAAATAAAAATGTATTTTCATATTGAATGACAGTTACAGCTTCAAATATGTGTATAGCCTAGTCAATTAAAGTAGTATATGCAATAAACTAACAGACTAACACAACGTTTTTTGGTTATTTATTAGATGCATACTGTGTTTTTTTTAAATATGTATAGGCCTATTATATGTGTTTATGTTATATCATAATCCCCGCGACCCCGTCGTTGACTTTCTCCGATGACGTTGCAGGGCGTCCAAATGAGCGATTACTGCCAGCGAAGTGCACTTAAACTGATATAAGTGCGCGTGTTCAGGGAGTAGGGAGCAGTGAACACTGCGCAGGGACCCTGTCGAACAGACATATGACGTAGACGATACTTGTTTAGCGGTCGTGCAGTAATTACTCAAAATAAGTACCTAATCAAGAGAATATGCGATTTCGGACACAGACCAGCTGGTGATGACGTAATTAGTTCTGATGATGATGATTGGCGGGAGTTTAACCGAAGCCTGAAGTTTGTTGTTGTTGAAGCGCCGAAACCGAACGAAGTGGATGTGGATTATTTAAATGAGAACCCTAGAGTGTCTTCATCACCATCACACACCACCACCACCATCATCATCATTATTATCTTCATCTTCATTAACACCACAACGGACTCATGAACACACCGATAGGCGACAACAGCTGAAATTACACAATAATAACCGTTTCGTGCGCTTCAGTCAGCAATCGCCTTGAGTCTGCTCCAATCAATCAACAAGAACACAATTTTCAAAGATGTGCCACTTTATGAATATACTTGACAGCTTTTTAACTATGTATGTTTATCGGGATTCAATAATAGATTCATTCCACTCACTTGCGTTGCCTGCCGCGCCGCCGAAGTTGAACGCCATGTTTCCGGTCCTGCCACTAAACAGTCCTACCGGAAACAAACAACAACATGAGCAAGCGGTTCCGGCGCGCAGCTCAAGCTACACACTCTAGATATCTGTATAACCCAGGCCAGTGGTTTACTCTACGGCCACATTTACACGTAGCCGGGTATTTAGTGAAACGAATATTTCCAGCCATACGTTTTTAATAATAACATCGTGCATCGTTTTCAAAAAAAGTTGTTATTTTACATCAACCAGCATAAATACGCCGTCGAGCGCCATCATAACTGGGCGCTCGCTCACATGACGTTAAGTATTTTCTGGCATAATGTGACGTTTGAGAACCTAAAACCCCGTTTCTCCCAGTTGACACGGCAACACATAACCGGCGTTATCAGAAATCTCCAGTTTGGCCGGAGTTTTTAGAAATAATCGTTTTCTGTGATAAAAACGGGGTTTAAACGAGGCCAAACCGCAGGGGAAAATCAGATACGCCGTATACCCACTAGGAAAGGTCAAGGAGTTCCGTATACCCACTTAAGAAAGCGTGAGGATTCATAACATCGTTTTGTGACTAAACTTTCATTCTTAAATCCCCCCGTGTGTGTTTGCGCAGCGAATCCAGTCACAAATGCAAAGTCTCGGCCACTATGGCAAGCCGCTTTAACTTTTATTCATTTCCAGGATATGAATTCTTGATATCAACAATTGAATTCTATATCTGTAATTGTATTTTCACTAGTGAAATGTCACCATAGGCTGCCATTCAAAATTAATTGTTGATATCAATAATTACATTGTTACTAGTAAGAATGTGAATTCCTGATATCAATAATTCAATTGTCACGAGTTGAAATGTCTATTCTTGATATCAACAATTTAATTGCTACTAGTAAAAACTTTCATTTTTGATATCTGAAAATGTATTTCTGATATCAATATTATTTCAGATATCTAAAATGGCTTTCTTACTAGTAACAATCACATTCATGATATCAGAAATTAACATAGTCACTAGTGAAAATGGAATTATTGATCAAGAATAAAGGTTTTTACTAGTAAGAATGGTATTTCTGATATGTAAAATTGGAATTGCAACTAGTAAGAAATCAATTATTGATATCAACAATTGATTTTGAATGGCAGCCTATGCTGAGATTTCACTAGTGAAAATATAATTACAGATATCAAGAATTATAGTTTTTACTAATTGAAATACAATTCTTGATATCTAGAATGAGCATTTTAATTAGTAAAAATGTGATTGTTGATATCAAGAATTATCATTGTTACTAGTATAAATCTAATTCCTGATATCAATAATATCCTGGAAATGAATAAAAGTTAGCACGGCTTGCCACACGGCCACTGTACAGCGGAACCACACGGAGTCGGGCCATTTTTGAACGAATAAACCAAAAGTAGGGATGTACAGTGAATCAAATCTCGATATGTAGTACTAGTGTCTTCTTCTTTAGTCTTTTATGGCGGTTGGCAAACCAACTTAACGGTGCATTACCGCCACCGACTGGGCTGGATAGTGAATCAAGAGATATTGGAACTTAACGAAAATTAAAAGAAAAAATAATCCTTTTGGCTAAGTCTTTGTCTCTCAGAAACTTAATAACAAAGTGATAAATGTTACTGGATGTTTTCCCTAATAAACCTTGCATTGTAAAATGATTCTGATGGACCATTCTGAGAGACTGAAAAAGCTGGTTTATTTCTAGGCTGTACTTTGTGCACTGAAATAAAATATGCTCTACAGTTTCTAAATGACTACAATGTTGGCATTTCCCTGTTGGATGTTTCCCTATTAACGTCAATGAAGAAGTGAGTCCTGTGTGTCCTATTCTTATCCGTGTAATTATACTTTCCTCTCTTCTACTCCTTCACCCTATCCTGCCTATATCCACTTCTGCTTGTATATTATATACATGTTTCCCTTCATCATGATCTACCCAATACTCCTGCCATTTTGATCTTGCGTATGTTTTAATTAATATTTTTGCTTCAGTTTTGCTATATGGAACTTGTAATATTCTATTATGTTTCAGTGTTTGAAACATCCTCATTCCCTTTCACTCCAACATGTGCAAGAACCCAAAGAAACCTGGGCCCGTATTCATAATGCAAGAATCTTAATGCAAAGAGTAGCTCCTAGTGACAAAATTCTTAGAAATGTGGGCGTTTACTCTTAAAATTAAAGAAAAAAAATCCTAATAAAGAAAAAAGTAATTCAGAAAGCATCTTAACCCTTAAAGGTCTTAAGGTCAGAATTGTTAGGAGCACGGACGAGGACTTTTAAGAGGCTTAAGAGTTTCTTTAGCAGAGGAGAAAATGGCAGAAAGACGAAGAGGGAGAAGACAATAGATGACAGTGAGTTAATAAGACACTATAGATTAGATCGTGCAGGGATCATGTTTGTGACCGGTTTTATTAGAGACACAATAACATCTCCGACACAGCGCAGGAATGGCGTAGTGCCAGATATTAAATCACTACTGTACATTAAGATATTTGTCAGCTGGGAAAATGCATCAACGCAGCAGTGATGATTTGGGTCCGTCACAAACTTCTGTAAGCAGAACGATCACAAACCATTACAGCACTTCCAGAACCTCTTATTGTGTCGCAGTTCATTTAGTTTCCACTGGACATTCCCACATTGCAGGCTCAAACATCTGCATTTATGAATATAGCAGGCTTCCGCACAAGCAGGGGGAATGAACCGTAAATAATTTATTATTAACCGCTATAAGCTCCCACGTCTGCTTCTGTGCTGTGACACCCGGCCTGATTTTCCTTTAAGGATGGCCTTGTGTTCATCCACTAACTGGGCTCACAGTAAACACTGTTCCTCTGTCCAGTTGAGCTTTCTTGTCCTTCTTGTTTTTTATTCCATGTTTGTTACATTAAACCCAACATTCAAACCAACACTTAAATAGACAGTGGAACAATTTTTATCATTCTAATCCAATCAAATACCTTATAGGAAATTAACAGTATGGTAAATAAAAAAAGGATTTATATACACAAATATAATGTGTGTGTGTGTGTGTGTGTATGTATGAGAATGGTCAAATAGGAAAAATTACGCATGTAATTTCAAACTGAAGGCTTAGAATAGACCCTAATCACTCTTTTTTTCCTTCTTGGACAACCAACCAATCACAGTCTTCAAAAGATTGTGTCATACATAGCAACGGCGTCAGCCCCGCCTCCTCACTAAGATAAAAGTTTTTGTCTTTTCCTTACTCAGAGTTGCTCTCAGATCGGTCCCGAATCACTCTTAAGCTAAGACTCCTACGTAAAAGATTTTAAGCTGAATTAAGAGTTTTCTGAGAGGATTCTTAGAATCTTTAGGAATACGGGCCCTGGTATTTAAATCCTTTGCATTTAACTTATGCAAAACCATACAAATTTTATGAATTATATCATTTCTGTGTGCTCTACTACACACTGAAGTGTGCGACACTCGTGGTGTTTTCAGCTCAAGAGGAGGACACACACACACACACACACACACACACACTTAAACTTCATCGCTGAGCTTTTATGAGTCACAGTATGCTCAGTACTAATAAAACTAGACTAACCCACTGGTCTAACCCAAGAAATGACTCAATACAACCAGTAAGAGATGCAGCTTCATCGAGCTCTCTGTGATAATGTTTACAGCTGTTTTTGATAAAACCTTATATATTCAAACATATGTCAGTTTTAACTTTTGAAATGGTCATAATTGAGTAATAGTGTCATAATCTTGTGTATTTTTTCACAGACCTTGATGAATCAGAATCAGCATCTTTGAACTTTAATAAAAAGCTTTATTAACATCTCATTGCTACAGAACAGGAGCGTGGAGAGATCATCGCAGGCCCTTGCGCTTCATCAGCTTCTTCTTCTTGAGCTCGGTGAGCCTCTTCTTCTTCTGGCCCCGGGGCTCGGGGGCCTCCAGCTGGATCTGGGCCGGTTTGGGGTCCGCCGGCGTCAGGAACACGTCGTCCGTCACGTCCGGCCGCATCACTTCCTGTTCCTCTGAGCGCTTCTCCTTGCGGATCTCCTTCACCATCTGCCTCTCCTTCTGCCTCTGGGCCGTGGCCAGCCGGATCATCCGCCGGTGCTGCGCGCACACACACACACACACACACACAACAAGTATTATTCGTATAGCACGTTTAAAACGTTTTCAGTGTGAGGAGTGAGGAGGAGTGAGGAAGAGGAGGAGTGAGGAAGAGTGAGGAGGAGTGAGGAAGAGGAGGAGTGAGGAGGAGGAGTGAGGAAGAGGAGTGAGGAAGAGGAGTGAGGAAGAGGAGGAGTGAGGAAGAGGAGGAGTGAGGAAGAGGAGGAGTGAGGAGGAGGAGTGAGGAAGAGGAGTGAGGAAGAGGAGTGAGGAAGAGGAGTGAGGAAGAGGAGGAGTGAGGAGGAGGAGTGAGGAAGAGGAGTGAGGAAGAGGAGGAGTGAGGAAGAGGAGGAGTGAGGAAGAGGAGGAGTGAGGAAGAGGAGGAGTGAGGAAGAGGAGAAGTAGAGATGAAGAGGAGTAGAGAGGAGGAGTGAGGAAGAGTGAGGAGGAGTAGGAGTGAGGAAGAGTGGGGAAGAGGAGGAGGAGTGAGGAGGAGTGAGGAAGAGGAGGAGTGAGGAGGAGGAGGAGTGAGGAGGAGGAGTGAGGAAGAGGAGTGAGGAAGAGGAGGAGTGAGGAGGAGGAGGAGTGAGGAGGAGGAGTGAGGAAGAGGAGTGAGGAAGAGGAGAAGTAGAGATGAAGAGGAGTAGAGAGGAGGAGTGAGGAAGAGTGAGGAGGAGTAGGAGTGAGGAAGAGTGGGGAAGAGGAGGAGGAGTGAGGAGGAGTGAGGAAGAGGAGGAGTGAGGAAGAGGAGGAGTGAGGAAGAGGAGGAGTGAGGAAGAGGAGGAGTAATGAGGAAGAGGAGGAGTAATGAGGAAGAGGAGTGAGGAAGAGGAGGAGTGAGGAAGAGGAGGAGTGAGGAAGAGGAGGAGTGAAGAAGAGGAGGAGTGAGGAAGAGGAGGAGGAATGAGGAAGAGGAATGAGGAAGAGGAGTGAGGAAGAGGTGGAGTGAGGAAGAGGAGGAGTGAGGAAGAGGAGGAGTGAGGAAGAGGAGGAGTGAGGAGGAGTGAGGAAGAGGTGGAGTGAGGAAGAGGTGGAGTGAGGAAGAGGTGGAGTGAGGAAGAGGAGGAGTGAGGTGGAGTGAGGAAGAGGAGGAGTGAGGAGGAGTGAGGAAGAGGAGGAGTGAGGAAGAGGAGGAGTGAGGAAGAGGAGTGAGGAGGAGTGAGGAAGAGGAGGAGTGAGGAAGAGGAGTGAGGAAGAGGTGGAGTGAGGAGGAGTGAGGAAGAGGTGGAGTGAGGAAGAGGTGGAGTGAGGAAGAGGAGGAGTGAGGAAGAGGAGTGAGGAGGAGTGAGGAAGAGGAGGAGTGAGGAAGAGGTGGAGTGAGGAAGAGTGAGGAAGAGTGAGGAGGAGTGAGGAAGAGGTGGAGTGAGGAAGAGGAGGAGTGAGGAAGAGGAGTGAGGAAGAGGTGGAGTGAGGAAGAGGAGTGAGGAAGAGGAGGAGTGAGGAAGAGGAGGAGTGAGGAAGAGGAGTGAGGAAGAGGAGGAGTGAGGAAGAGGTGGAGTGAGGAAGAGGAGGAGTGAGGAAGAGGAGGAGTGAGGAAGAGGAGTGACGAAGAGGAGGAGTGAGGAGGAGTGAGGAAGAGGAGGAGTGAGGAAGAGGAGGAGTGAGGAAGAGGAGGAGTGAGGAAGAGGAGTGAGGAAGAGGAGGAGTGAGGAAGAGGAGGAGTGAGGAAGAGGTGGAGTGAGGAAGAGGAGGAGTGAGGAAGAGGAGGAGTGAAGAGGAGGAGTGAGGAAGAGGAGGAGTGAGGAAGAGGAGGAGTGAGGAAGAGGAGTGAGGAAGAGGTGGAGTGAGGAAGAGGAGGAGTGAGGAAGAGGAGGAGTGAGGAAGAGGAGGAGTGAGGAAGAGGAGGAGTGAGGAGGAGTGAGGAAGAGGAGGAGTGAGGAAGAGGTGGAGTGAGGAAGAGGAGGAGTGAGGAGGAGTGAGGAAGAGGAGGAGTGAGGAAGAGGAGGAGTGAGGAAGAGGAGGAGTGAGGAAGAGGAGGAGTGAGGAGGAGTGAGGAAGAGGAGGAGTGAGGAAGAGGAGGAGTGAGGAAGAGGTGGAGTGAGGAAGAGGAGGAGTGAGGAAGAGGAGGAGTGAGGAAGAGGAGGAGTGAGGAAGAGGTGGAGTGAGGAAGAGGAGGAGTGAGGAAGAGGAGTGAGGAAGAGGTGGAGTGAGGAAGAGGTGGAGTGAGGAAGAGGAGGAGTGAGGAAGAGGAGGAGTGAGGAAGAGGAGTGAGGAAGAGGTGGAGTGAGGAAGAGGAGGAGTGAGGAAGAGGAGGAGTGAGGAAGAGGAGTGAGGAAGAGGAGTGAGGAAGAGGTGGAGTGAGGAAGAGGAGGAGTGAGGAAGAGGAGGAGTGAGGAAGAGGAGGAGTGAGGAAGAGGAGGAGTGAGGAAGAGGAGTGAGGAAGAGGAGGAGTGAGGAAGAGGAGGAGTGAGGAAGAGGAGGAGTGAGGAAGAGGAGGAGTGAGGAAGAGGAGTGAGGAAGAGGAGGAGTGAGGAAGAGGAGGAGTGAGGAAGAGGAGGAGTGAGGAAGAGGTGGAGTGAGGAAGAGGAGGAGTGAGGAAGAGGAGGAGTGAAGAGGAGGAGTGAGGAAGAGGAGGAGTGAGGAAGAGGAGGAGTGAGGAAGAGGAGTGAGGAAGAGGAGTGAGGAAGAGGAGTGAGGAAGAGGTGGAGTGAGGAAGAGGAGGAGTGAGGAAGAGGTGGAGTGAGGAAGAGGAGGAGTGAGGAAGAGGAGTGAGGAAGAGGTGGAGTGAGGAAGAGGTGGAGTGAGGAAGAGGAGGAGTGAGGAAGAGGAGGAGTGAGGAAGAGGAGTGAGGAAGAGGTGGAGTGAGGAAGAGGAGGAGTGAGGAAGAGGAGGAGTGAGGAAGAGGTGGAGTATGATGATAAAGAGCTCCTACAGTATTGGGCGGCTGGTAGTGAGGGTTCTCGTATAGTGTCGGTCCACCGAAGCTCCCCTGGAAGATCTTAATGAGGTTCAGGACGAAACGAGGGCCGATCTCCACCAGAGACGCGTCTTCCTCAATGATCTGTGGAGAGAGAGAGAGAGAGTTCACACACACAGCTGAGGGCGTGTGTGTGTGTGTGAGAGTGAGTATGTGTGTATGTGTATCACCTGATAGTTCCTGAACCACACTCTGTGGTCTGCGATGGTGAAGGTGAGCACGTGATCCACGAACGGCTGACTCTTCGGGTGATACTGAGGCGTGGAGAAGATCTGGAAACATCAGAACTACATCAGTGCTGTCCTTATGAAGAGATGAACATGCATCCTCCTGCACTGACCGACACACATCAACACAACATGAAGAGACATTAATGCTGAAATAAACCTGAGTGAAGAGTTCCTTCAGCAGAGCGTAATGCGGCTCCGTGTCGAACTTCTGTGAGGAGACAGGAAAATATATTCAATACATAAATATCAACATCATCATCATCAACCTATTTCATTGGTTAAGGCTCCAGTGACGGGCAGGGTTAGGGATCAGTGTGTGGTGTAGGCAGTGATTGACATGACCAATCAAATCTTTAGAATTAGGCAGGATTACCGCTGAACTGTGGAAAAAACGTGTGTGTGAGAGAGTGTGTGTGTGAGAGAGTGTGTGTGTGAGAGAGAGTGTGTGTGAGAGAGTGTGTGAGAGAGAGAGTGTGTGAGAGAGAGAGTGTGTGTGTAAGAGTGTGAGTGTGAGAGAGAAAATGTGTGTGTGTGTGTGTGTACCGGGTCGAAGGACAGCAGAGGCCTGGAGCCTTTCAGACAGTTCCCGGTCATCTTCAGCTCAGCCAGAGTGTGAACTACAAACACAAAATTAATATACGGTCTCATGATTGTGACTTTAAAACAAGTGTTACTGGACTGAAAACATGAAAACATGCATGACTTTCAGAGCTGAAAGTCTTCATAAACATGAGCTCATGATGGCGTCAGCCAATCGTAATAGAGCTCATTTACATACAGGTAGAGTTATAAAGAGAAACAATCCATCAATAAGATTATATATAAATGCATTTAAACTACCGTTTTGAACCAGAAACTTGGCCGAGGGTCCGTGAGGAACGTTAGAGATCCTGAAACAGAACAACATAGGATGTCAACACACACACACACACACACACACACACACACACACACACACACACACTCGTAATTGACGTGTTTTCTCACCACATGTAAAGATCCTGTTTTTTCTTGGCTTCAAAGAAGATGCACTTGTTGCAGTTTTTTATTTCACACACCTGAAACACAAGAGCTGAGAATCAAACCTCTGAGGAATAAAACACCAGGTGTGTGTGTGTGTGTCTGTGTGTGTGTGTGTGTGTGTGTGTGTGTGTGTGTGTGTGTGTGTGTGAGCGACTGAAGTACCTCGTTGACCACGAACAGTTTGTCTTTTCTGTCCATTTTGGTGTCTGGAAGAAAACAAACAGAGTGAGATTACATGTTCTAATGTTCCAGTCAGTGCTGGTTTATGCATTCATCTGGTCTGAGGCGGTTTAACTGGGTTAAAGCTGGTCTGAGGCGGTTTAACTGGGTTAAAGCTGGTCTGAGGCGGTTTAACTGGGTTAAAGCTGGTCTGAGGCGGTTTAACTGGGTTAAAGCTGGTCTGAGGCGGTTTAACTGGGTTAAAGCTGGTCTGAGGCGGTTTAACTGGGTTAAAGCTGGTCTGAGGCGGTTTAACTGGGTAACTGGGTTAAAGCTGGTCTGAGGCGGTTTAACTGGGTTAAAGCTGGTCTGAGGCGGTTTAACTGGGTTAAAGCTGGTCTGAGGCGGTTTAACTGGGTTAAAGCTGGTCTGAGGCGGTTTAACTGGGTTAAAGCTGGTCTGAGGCGGTTTAACTGGGTAACTGGGTTAAAGCTGGTCTGAGGCGGTTTAACTGGGTTAAAGCTGGTCTGAGGCGGTTTAACTGGGTTAAAGCTGGTCTGAGGCGGTTTAACTGGGTTAAAGCTGGTCTGAGGCGGTTTAACTGGGTTAAAGCTGGTCTGAGGTGGTTTAACTGGGTTAAAGCTGGTCTGAGGTGGTTTAACTGGGTTAAAGGTGGTCTGAGGCGGTTTAACTGGGTTAAAGCTGGTCTGAGGCGGTTTAACTGGGTTAAAGCTGGTCTGAGGCGGTTTGACTGGGTTAAAGCTGGTCTGAGGCGGTTTGACTGGGTTAAAGCTGGTCTGAGGCGGTTTAACTGGGTTAAAGCTGGTCTGAGGTGGTTTTACCAGCTTTGCTGTGCGGCATCATGGTCTTCAGGTCCTGCATCAGGTGTCTCGTCCTGAAGCTGATCCCGCGAGAGGAAAACACCAACACTCGCTCTTTGTTTGTCCATTTTCCCTGAAGAACCAACATTCAGAACAACATGAAAAACACTAGATTATATCTAAAGGCTTACATATAACATACACACACACACACACACACACACACACACACACACGTTGTGCATGTAAATGAAAGACTTTAACAGTAAACATTCTCATCTCTTTCTAGTGTTTACGGTCGGCCTTATCTTCCATGTTTCATTTACAGTCAAGTCTTACACTAGATAAACACTACAGTTTAACACACACATATACATACACACACACAGCTGTAGTTTATAAACACGTGCAGTGATGATGTCCTATGAATGTGTTTCTCACCGCGCTGACTGGCGGCGGGACGCTGATGATGTTCTCGCGAGAGTTCGGGCTCGCTTCTTCTTTATCTAGTGTAAAGGACACGGTCTTCGTATTTCTGTCGGTTTGTGGTGTTTTGTTGCTGTTTAATTTCGCTCTTTTAGCCTTGATCTGCGCCGATCTCTCCGCTGCACGCTTCCCTCCGCGCGCCGCCATCTTTCTCACACACGTCAGCGGAAGCGGAAGTTGAAGTGGACTGCTCGCACTGGACGAATAACACACAATGAACTCAGAGTTGAATGAAGACACAGGAGAAATGAACGAGGATGAT
>NW_027508850.1:285000-290000 GCF_051911475.1 Siphateles boraxobius
CCGTTTGTTGTAGTCCTTTTCTTTAAAAGCAAATATCTCCCTTTGCTTTGAACGTTAAGCGCTGTAACTTTGCAGATGTTGTTTATGCTCAAACAGCAACATTACACACTAGCTAAAGTTAGAAAAGTGAAATCGTGTTTTACCACCGCTTCAAAGGAAATGGGTGTGAAATAGTAAAATTCCAATATAAATACACACCTGTGGTAAAATGTATGGAGTTGGCATTAACAGGTGAAATGATCAAAATAACAAAACTGAAAAAGACACAAATGTCCATAAGGTCGCACCAGGGTTAACTGGTTAAGAGGTAAACTCTTCCCTCTTCTCTAATGATGATGATGGGGGCGGGGCAGCCTGTCACTCACATGAGATCAGCCAATAGGAACCCAGCGAGTGTTTTTCTGTCCTCTGCCGCAGGTTCAGCTCCGCAGCGCCTCCTCCAGTCAGTACGTGATCCGCACACAACCCAACAACATGTGTGTGTCCACGCTGGAGTGTGCAGCCATCGTATTAGCCATCATGGAGAACAACCTCAGCATCCAGGAGGTGTGTGTTCACAACGAGTGTCTCACGGGTCTGATGTGTGTGTGTGTGTCTGATATCTGTGTGTGTGTGTGTGTCTGATATCTGTGTGTGTCTGATATATCTGTGTGTGTCTGATGTGTGTGTGTGTCTGATGTGTGTGTGTGTGTCTAATATCTGTGTGTGTGTCTGATCTGTGTGTGTGTGTGTGTGTGTGTCTGATATCTGTGTGTGTGTCTGATCTGTGTGTGTGTGTGTGTGTGTCTGATATCTGTGTGTGTGTCTGATCTGTGTGTGTGTGTCTGATGTGTGTGTGTCTGATGTGTGTGTCTGATGTGTGTGTGTGTGTCTGATATCTGTGTGTGTCTGATATCTGTGTGTGTCTGATATATCGGTGTGTGTCTGATGTGTGTGTGTCTGATATCTCTGTGTGTGTCTGATATCTCTGTGTGTGTCTGATATCTCTGTGTGTGTCTGATATATCGGTGTGTGTCTGATGTGTGTGTGTCTGATATCTCTGTGTGTCTGGTGTGTGTGTGTGTGTCTGGTGTGTGTGTGTGTGTGTGTGTGTGTGTGTGTCTGATATCTGTGTGTGTCTGATATCTGTGTGTGTCTGATATCTGTGTGTGTCTGATGTGTGTGTGTGTGTGTGTGTTTGTGTCTGTCTGATATATCTGTGTGTGTTTTTCTGATATCTGTGTGTCTGATGTGTGTGTGTGTGTGTGTGTGTCTGATATCTGTGTGTGTCTGATATATCTGTGTGTGTCTGATGTGTGTGTGTGTCTGATGTGTGTGTGTGTCTGATGTGTGTGTGTGTCTGATGTGTGTGTGTGTCTGATATCTGTGTGTGTCTGATATATCTGTGTGTGTCTGATATATCTGTGTGTGTCTGATATATCTGTGTGTGTCTGATATCTGTGTGTGTCTGATGTGTGTGTGTGTGTGTGTCTGATATATCTGTGTGTGTCTGATATCTGTGTGTGTCTGATATATCGGTGTGTGTCTGATATATCTGTGTGTGTGTGTGTGTGTGTGTCTGATATATCTGTGTGTGTCTGATATCTGTGTGTGTCTGATATCTGTGTGTGTCTGATGTGTGTTGTTGTGTGTGTGTGTCTGATATCTGTGTGTGTCTGATATATCTGTGTGTGTCTGATGTGTGTGTGTCTGATATCTGTGTGTGTCTGATATATCTGTGTGTGTCTGATGTGTGTGTCTGTGTGTGTCTGATGTGTGTGTGTGTCTGATATCTGTGTGTGTCTGATATCTGTGTGTGTGTGATATATCTGTGTGTGTCTGATGTGTGTGTGTGTCTGATGTGTGTGTGTGTGTGTCTGATGTGTGTGTCTGATGTGTGTGTGTGTCTGATATCTGTGTGTGTCTGATGTGTGTGTGTGTCTGATGTGTGTGTGTGTCTGATGTTTGTGTCTGATGTATGTGTGTGTCTGATATATCTGTGTGTGTCTGATATATCTGTGTGTGTCTGATATATCGGTGTGTGTCTGATATCTGTGTGTGTCTGATGTGTGTGTGTGTCTGATGTGTGTGTGTGTCTGATGTTTGTGTCTGATGTATGTGTGTGTCTGATATCTGTGTGTGTCTGATGTGTGTGTGTGTGTGTCTGATATATCTGTGTGTTTCTGATATATCTGTGTGTGTCTGATATATCTGTGTGTTTCTGATATCTGTGTGTGTGTCTGATATATCTGTGTGTGTCTGATATATCTGTGTGTGTCTGATATCTGTGTGTGTGTGTGTGTGTGTGTGTGTGTGTGTGTGTGTGTCTGATATATCTGTGTGTCTGATATATCTGTGTGTCTGATATATCTGTGTGTCTGATATATCTGTGTGTCTGATATATCTGTGTGTGTCTGATATATCTGTGTGTGTCTGATATCAGTGTGTGTGTGTGTGTGTGTGTGTGTGTGTGTGTGTCTGATATATCTGTGTGTGTCTGATATATCTGTGTGTGTCTGATATATCTGTGTGTGTCTGATATCTGTGTGTGTCTGATATCAGTGTGTGTGTGTGTGTGTGTGTGTGTGTGTGTCTGATATATCTGTGTGTGTCTGATATATCTGTGTGTGTCTGATATATCTGTGTGTGTCTGTTATCTGTGTGTGTCTGATATCTGTGTGTGTCTGATATATTGGTGTGTGTCTGATATCTCTGTGTGTGTGTGTGTGTGTGTGTGTCTGATGTGTGTGTGTGTCTGATATCTGTGTGTGTGTGTGTCTGATATCTGTGTGTGTGTGTGTGTGTGTGTGTGTGTGTGTCTGATATCTGTGTGTGTCTGATGTGTGTCTGATATCTGTGTGTGTGTGTGTGTGTGTGTGTGTGTGTGTGTGTGTGTGTGTGTGTGTGTGTGTGTGTGTGTGTCTGATATATCTGTGTGTGTTTCTGCAGGTTCTTCTCAAGCCTCTTCAGGCTCTGTGTTCGTTCCAGCTTCAACACGGCGCTCAGATCCACCACAGCAAAGAACACCTCATCAAAAACGGACAATACAACAAGATCATGCCCAAAAACAAGCGCAAGATCCGCCGGATGCAGAAACTCATCAGCAACCACAACATATGACACTTTACTATGAAATAATTTTTCTCATCTTTTGTATTATTATTAGTGTTTTGGTAATTTATCTGTTTTAACATGAGATGATGGTTTACTAAGCAATGTCGACATCTGAGTGGATGAAACTTCATCTGTCCTCTGTGTTAGTTGACTGTGATTGTAGAAATAAAGCGGTTTGATGTGTTTGTTTTGCGCCCTCTGGTGTCTCCTTACTGTGAGAGACTGACCGAATAACATCCGAGATTTAAAAAGCCAATCAGCTCGCGACTATGAGCTCCTCGCTCTGCGCTTGACCAATCACATGAGGGTAAATACATGTAAGGCGGGGACGACGCTTCTGATTGGCTGTCCAGCGTATTGACATCGTGCAGATATGACAGAAATCAACAACAGGCGTAAATCACCTTCATCTGAGCGAATATTGGCCAACACGGTATGACATGATCATATTTATTTATTCATTCATGTTTGATCAGCTGTTTGTGATTTTTAGATGCTTTCTGAAAGCTTGTAAATTGTAAATAAGAAAACTTATTGAAGAGTTACGAGTGATTTTATTTTGATTTAAATGCAGCAATAAAGACATAATTTTGAATAGTTTGCATTTCAGGTAGGCAGTTATTACGTAATTGATATATAAAACTTAATATTTCCAGTTATAACAGACCTGTTCATCATGGATGTGTGTTTCAGATGGGCAGTTATTAACAACACAATTTCGCCTATAATGAATATTTTCTTATATGACGGGCAGTTATTACATTAATCACATTATAATATTAGTTGTGTTTCAGATGGGCAGTTATTACATGATAATATCAGTTATATTGCGTTTCATTAATACAATTTCGCCTATATAATGTATATTTTACTTTGTGACGGGCAGACTGTTATTACATTAATTAGGCTACATGATAATATTAGTTGTGTTTCAGATGGGCAGTTATTACATGAGTAATATGTTTCAGATGGGCAGTTTATCTCTGCAGCTTCGGGAAACGCTCGTCTCGTATCTCAGTCTGAATGAAACCGAGTGGAACATCGCTAAGAAATCCGTCAGTTCCCTTTAAATCCTGTCAGTTAAATATTTCCCGCGTGTGAGTTTAGCGCGTTTCAAACACATCAGTTCTTCTCCGCTTCTTCCAGAAGGATGTGACAGTTTGGAGGAAACCATCGGACGAGTTCGGCGGCTTTCTGTGAGTTTAAAGTCGCTAAACAGATCGAGGGATCCAGGTGGGTTCCCCAAAATCGAGGGAACCAGAATGAACGATGGTTTGTTTGTGCAGATATAAAGCCGAAGGAACTGTGCCGGATAATCCGCGCAGGATCATCGAGTTCATGATTCCCGGACCCCGCAGGATGCAGTGGGACAGTCTGATGACGTCACTGGAGATCGTGAAAACACTGGACGAGGTGAATGTCCATGTTAATGTGCGACTGAATTATGAAAGCTGGTGAATGTTCAACACGCGATAAACTTACCATAAACACCCTACACAGCATTATCTGTAAATTATTGTTCAGATTTATGTCTGCCACGCGCTGTAATTAAACTGTTCAGGAACTTCAAGGTTAAAGATATCAGAGTATGGCAGTCCCTCACTCCGCCATGTAGAACTAGAATAACGACATTACCGAACGATATACCTCACATTATACCAAACAAAATGCACGATGCACTATAAACTCTATTACACTATTAATTAAAAATAAAAATGAACAGCATTATATAAAAACGCATGCCATTACTTTTTTGTTGCAGTGCAGTTTTTATACATTTTGCTGACAGCACTACAGTCCTCATTCTTTTATTGCTGCTTCCATTCTCCTGATTTCTATTATTTAATTTCTTCGTTAAAAAAATATCCAGGGAAGATTGAATAGGCCTGTTTCTTTTTATTTTTACC
>NW_027508850.1:300000-307500 GCF_051911475.1 Siphateles boraxobius
AGATCTGGTACTCCACTTGTGTTTAAAGCGCAACTTACCCAACTGTGATGTCAGAAGTAGCGAAGTGTGTCATGGTGTAGCGTAAATATCAGCAGTGTTTCACAATACTCGCACAAGTTGCGCTTTAGACTTAAGTTGAATCCGCATGCTAGTTTGACCATAAGCTAGTTACTTTACTTTATAAAGTTTGAAATATGAATATTTTTGTTACACAAATTCATGGCTTTGCTTCCGAAGGCCTTTATTAACCCCCCAGAGCAGTGTGGAGCACTTTTATGATGGATATATGCACTTTTATGATGGACAGATGCACTTTTATGATGGATGGATACACTTTTATGATGGATGGATGCACTTTTATGATGGATAGATACACTTTTATGATGGACAGATGCACTTTTATGATGGATAGATACACTTTTATGATTCACAGATGCACTTTTATGATGGATGGATACACTTTTATGATTCACAGATACACTTTTATGATGGATAGATGCACTTTTATGATGGATAGATGCACTTTTATGATGGATAGATACACTTTTATGATGGACAGATGCACTTTTATGATGGATAGATACACTTTTATGATTCACAGATACACTTTTATGATGGATAGATGCACTTTTATGATGGATAGATGCACTTTTATGATGGATAGATACACTTTTATGATGGACAGATGCACTTTTATGATGGATGGATACACTTTTATGATTCACAGATGCACTTTTATGATGGATGGATACACTTTTATGATGGATAGATGCACTTTTATGATGGATAGATGCACTTTTATGATGGATAGATACACTTTTATGATGGATAGATGCACTTTTATGATGGATGGATACACTTTTATGATGGATAGATGCACTTTTATGATGGATAGATACACTTTTATGATGGATAGATGCACTTTTATGATGGATAGATACACTTTTATGATGGATAGATGCACTTTTATGATGGATAGATGCACTTTTATGATGGACAGATGCACTTTTATGATGGATAGATACACTTTTATGATGGATAGATACACTTTTATGATGGATAGATGCACTTTTATGATGGATGGATACACTTTTATGATGGATAGATGCACTTTTATGATGGATAGATGCACTTTTATGATGGATAGATGCACTTTTATGATGGATGGATACACTTTTATGATGGATGGATACACTTTTATGATGGATGGATACACTTTTATGATGGATAGATACACTTTTATGATGGATAGATACACTTTTATGATGGATGGATACACTTTTATGATGGATGGATACACTTTTATGATGGATGGATACACTTTTATGATGGATGGATACACTTTTATGATGGATAGATGCACTTTTATGATGGATAGATACACTTTTATGATGGATGGATACACTTTTATGATGGATAGATGCACTTTTATGATGGATAGATACACTTTTATGATGGACAGATGCACTTTTATGATGGATAGATACACTTTTATGATGGATAGATGCACTTTTATGATGGACAGATGCACTTTTATGATGGACAGATGCACTTTTATGATGGATAGATACACTTTTATGATGGATAGATACACTTTTATGATGGATAGATGCACTTTTATGATGGATGGATACACTTTTATGATGGATAGATGCACTTTTATGATGGATAGATGCACTTTTATGATGGATGGATACACTTTTATGATGGATGGATACACTTTTATGATGGATGGATACACTTTTATGATGGATAGATACACTTTTATGATGGATAGATACACTTTTATGATGGATGGATACACTTTTATGATGGATGGATACACTTTTATGATGGATGGATGCACTTTTATGATGGATGGATACACTTTTATGATGGATGGATACACTTTTATGATGGATAGATACACTTTTATGATGGATAGATGCACTTTTATGATGGATGGATACACTTTTATGATGGATAGATGCACTTTTATGATGGATAGATACACTTTTATGATGGATGGATACACTTTTATGAGGGATAGATGCACTTTTATGATGGATGGATACACTTTTATGATGGATGGATACACTTTTATGATGGATAGATACAATTTTATGATGGATATATGCACTTTTATGATGGATATATGCACTTTTATGATGGATAGATGCACTTTTATGATGGATAGATACACTTTTATGATGGATATATGCACTTTTATGATGGATATATGCACTTTTATGATGGATATATGCACTTTTATGATGGATATATGCACTTTTATGATGGATATATGCACTTTTATGTTGGATAGATGCACTTTTATGATGGATAGATACACTTTTATGATGGATGGATACACTTTTATGATGGATAGATGCACTTTTATGATGGATGGATACACTTTTATGATGGATGGATACACTTTTATGATGGATAGATACACTTTTATGATGGATAGATGCACTTTTATGATGGATGGATACACTTTTATGATGGATAGATGCACTTTTATGATGGATAGATACACTTTTATGATGGATATATGCACTTTTATGATGGATATATGCACTTTTTTGATGGATATATGCACTTTTATGATGGATAGATGCACTTTTATGATGGATAGATACACTTTTATGATGGATATATGCACTTTTATGATGGATATATGCACTTTTATGATGGATATATGCACTTTTATGATGGATATATGCACTTTTATGATGGATATATGCACTTTTATGTTGGATAGATGCACTTTTATGATGGATAGATACACTTTTATGATGGATGGATACACTTTTATGATGGATAGATGCACTTTTATGATGGATGGATACACTTTTATGATGGATGGATACACTTTTATGATGGATAGATACACTTTTATGATGGATAGATGCACTTTTATGATGGATGGATACACTTTTATGATGGATAGATGCACTTTTATGATGGATAGATACACTTTTATGATGGATGGATACACTTTTATGAGGGATAGATGCACTTTTATGATGGATGGATACACTTTTATGATGGATGGATACACTTTTATGATGGATAGATACACTTTTATGATGGATAGATGCACTTTTATGATGGATGGATACACTTTTATGATGGATGGATACACTTTTATGATGGATAGATACACTTTTATGATGGATAGATGCACTTTTATGATGGATAGATACACTTTTATGATGGATGGATACACTTTTATGATGGATAGATGCACTTTTATGATGGATGGATACACTTTTATGATGGATGGATACACTTTTATGATGGATGGATACACTTTTATGATGGATAGATACACTTTTATGATGGATGGATACACTTTTATGATGGATAGATGCACTTTTATGATGGATAGATACACTTTTATGATGGATGGATACACTTTTATGAGGGATAGATGCACTTTTATGATGGATGGATACACTTTTATGATGGATGGATACACTTTTATGATGGATAGATACACTTTTATGATGGATAGATACACTTTTATGATGGATGGATACACTTTTATGATGGATAGATGCACTTTTATGATGGATGGATACACTTTTATGATGGATGGATACACTTTTATGATGGATAGATACACTTTTATGATGGATAGATGCACTTTTATGATGGATGGATACACTTTTATGATGGATAGATGCACTTTTATGATGGATAGATGCACTTTTATGATGGATAGATGCACTTTTATGATGGATGGATACACTTTTATGATGGATAGATGCACTTTTATGATGGATATATGCACTTTTATGATGGATATATGCACTTTTATGATGGATATATGCACTTTTATGATGGATATATGCACTTTTATGATGGATATATGCACTTTTATGTTGGATAGATGCACTTTTATGATGGATAGATACACTTTTATGATGGATGGATACACTTTTATGATGGATAGATGCACTTTTATGATGGATGGATACACTTTTATGATGGATGGATACACTTTTATGATGGATAGATACACTTTTATGATGGATAGATGCACTTTTATGATGGATGGATACACTTTTATGATGGATAGATGCACTTTTATGATGGATAGATGCACTTTTATGATGGATGGATACACTTTTATGATGGATAGATACACTTTTATGATGGATAGATGCACTTTTATGATGGATATATACACTTTTATGATGGATGGATACACTTTTATGAGGGATAGATGCACTTTTATGATGGATGGATACACTTTTATGATGGATGGATACACTTTTATGATGGATAGATACACTTTTATGATGGATAGATGCACTTTTATGATGGATAGATACACTTTTATGATGGATGGATGCACTTTTATGATGGATAGATGCACTTTTATGAGGGATAGATGCACTTTTATGATGGATAGATACACTTTTATGATGGATAGATGCACTTTTATGAGGGATAGATGCACTTTTATGATGGATGGATACACTTTTATGATGGATGGATACACTTTTATGATGGATAGATACACTTTTATGATGGATAGATACACTTTTATGATGGATGGATACACTTTTATGATGGATAGATGCACTTTTATGATGGATGGATACACTTTTATGATGGATGGATACACTTTTATGATGGATAGATACACTTTTATGATGGATAGATGCACTTTTATGATGGATGGATACACTTTTATGATGGATAGATGCACTTTTATGATGGATAGATGCACTTTTATGATGGATAGATGCACTTTTATGATGGATGGATACACTTTTATGATGGATAGATACACTTTTATGATGGATAGATGCACTTTTATGATGGATAGATACACTTTTATGATGGATGGATACACTTTTATGAGGGATAGATGCACTTTTATGATGGATGGATACACTTTTATGATGGATGGATACACTTTTATGATGGATAGATGCACTTTTATGATGGACAGATGCACTTGCACTTTTATGATGGACAGATGCACTTTTATGATGGACAGATGCACTTTTATGATGGATAGATGCACTTTTATGATGGATAGATGCACTTTTATGATGGATGGATACACTTTTATGATGGATGGATACACTTTTATGATGGATAGATACACTTTTATGATGGATAGATGCACTTTTATGATGGACAGATACACTTTTATGATGGATAGATGCACTTTTATGATGGATGGATGCACTTTTATGATGGATGGATGCACTTTTATGATGGATAGATACACTTTTATGATGGATGGATGCACTTTTTTGAGCTTCAAACTGATGGTTGCAATTCACTGCCATTATAAAGCTCGGAAGTGTCAGGGTGTTTATTAATATAACTCCGATTGTATTCTTCTGAAAGAAGATAGTCATATACACCTATGGCTTGAGGGTGAGTAAATCATGGGGTAATTTTCATTTTAAAGTGAACTACTCCTTTAAACACCTCTGATTGGCCAATGCGTTCACACACGCTCAATATAGCTATGTCTGCGATTGGCTACAATGATCAACGCTTCCAAACATGTCTTCACCACGCGCTTTTCTTATCAGTGTTTGAAAGCAGGCGTCTATCAGAGGATCCCTAATATATCCACTGATAAACTGATCCGCTGATAGACGCCTGCTTTCAAACGCTCCCGTGTGTATGTGTAAGAGCTCTGAAGTCTTTATATCAGAATAAACTATAATTCTGTCTAGATTTTGTCATCTCAAGGCTGTCAAAAAATAAGTTATTAATTACCTCATGAAGATTAACTTAAAATGTCAAACATCAGTTAATATTAAAGTCTGTTTATGAGGTATTTACATAGGCGTTCAATGTGGATGAGCTTAAATGGAGCACACTGAGCTTAATTGTTTAAGCAACCATTTTGAATTAATAAATATTACGTGAAATTTAAAGGACAATATTTTGCTAAATAAATAATCTAGGTCATGTATCACTTTAATACATATCTTAATATGAACAACTATTATTTACAATATCTGTGAAATTATACTTTTTCTAATTGATGTCACACTGAAGCTCTGTGATTTTCATTGTAGTGCACCCTTTAAGCTCACCTTACAATAATATGAAATATTATTAAAATTAAAGCAGTGTAAAATCACAGACCATCAATAAACTGTAAATTTATAACATTTTGGATTTAAAAGTACAAGCCATTAATGCCTGTGAAGTAATATATTAGTGTAGCACACAATCTTATACAGATAGTAAGGTAACTATGTTCTTTAGCATCTGCGTTATGTTACTAAAACTATCTTTTGGATCTATTGTAATTATTTCCCACATCCATGTCACAGGTTATAATATGCAAAGGTCTAAACATTAATCTCTTAATTTTGCAGCAAGTAGTTATACTAACCCAAAATAAAGGCTTAAACATTTTAAAAAATGCACATTTAAGGGGCTCCTCTTTTGGTGAAAGTTTTCAGACAGCTTTCAAAATGGCCACAAGACAGTGTGAACACATAGACCATATCTCAGTGTGCAATGGTCTGATTTGCTCGAAATTACAGGAGGTATGTAGGAACAAACATATCATTGGTTAAGACATCAAGTAGGATAAACTATTATTTTTTTCTTATTCTAATCTGAGCTGAAATATGGAAGTGTGCTTAATGGGTACTTGAGCTTAATAGGTACGTTTACCCTAGCTCCAATCCTGATTAAACACACCTGAACAAGCTAATCAATGTTTTCAGGATTACTTGAAAAGAGTTTTTGTCAGGATTGGAGCTAAACTCTGCAGGACCGAAGTTGCCCATCCCTGATCTACATTAAAATCACCAACAATTAGTACTTTATCTGCAGCCAGTACTAACTCTGATAGAAAGTCAGCAAAGTCTTTGATAAAGTCTGTATGGTGCCCTGGTGGCCTGTATACAGTAGCCAGCACAAATCTCAAACGTGATTTATCATTTACACTAGATAGTGTTACATTAAGCACCAACACTTCAAAATAATTATATTTGAAACTAGACATCTTCTAAACGACATCAGGCTTGTTTCAGCAAGTTAAATAAACCTCAGATATTTCATAGACAAGCACTTTTATGTTGTTGTTCTGCGAAATTCGGCTTTCCTGTAGCTAAAACAGTAGAGCATTGTCGCTTACAACGCCATGGTCATGGGTTCGATTCCCAGGGAAAGCCAGAACTGATAAGAATGTAAATGTGTACCTTGAAATGCTATGTAAGTCGCTTTGGATAAAAGCGTCTGCCAAATGCATAAATGTAAATGTAAATGTCTCCTCAAGATCCACAGATTAAAGACAGTCATATGGATCATGACATCATGAGATTTGAGGAACTGGGTTATTTTAGTGATTACTGTTAAAGGATGTGGTTATGATGTTATGGTGGTATATGTCATGTATTATGATTTTTTTTCTGCTGTTTTTCTGCGAAACTGATGTTGTAAATTAAAGACTGTGTGTCAGCAGGTGAAACTCTGATGGTTACCATGGAGACGCGTGTGAGCGGGAAACAGGCGTGCAGC
>NW_027508850.1:312500-313826 GCF_051911475.1 Siphateles boraxobius
TTTTGGGAGCGTATTGGAAGGATTTTTATGTATCTTCTTTCGCAAAACTAGTTTGGTTTTAGTCTGTTATGCTCTCAGTTTTTTTGGTTCGTGTAATAGTCTAGTAGCCTATTGCGTGACGGGGACGGAGATGGCGTCGCACGGGAGTGTGCAGACGTCGTCTCTGTCGCTCCGTCACGGCATCAGGTGTGTCACGAACGCTGGAGAGTCTGTGGAAGACGTGTTGTTGGATGTAGCTGAACGCATTGGTCACGACAACATTGTTTCTGCATCCCGGATGAACAAAGCGGTGGTGGTTTTTCTCAAGGATGAACACCTCGTGAATCGTTTGATCGAAAGCGGGATCTTGGTAAGTGGTGCTTTTATTCATGTTCAACCGCTAGTAACACCAACAAGTAAAGTAACCGTTTCCAATGTTCCACCGTTCATTCCCAACGCTGATATTGAGCGCGAGCTTTCGCGTTTCGGTAAACTTGCTAGTGGGATCAAAATGGTTCCAGTTGGCTGCAAAAACGCGGCTTTGAAACATGTGCTGTCGTTTAGGCGACATGTATTTATGTTCTTAAACTCTTAATGTGTCGTTTCGATGCAAGTATGAAGGCAAGTCGTACATGTTATATGCGACCGATGCGATGTTTCGAATGCGGTGGTGTCGGGCACGTAAGGTTATCATGTCCCAATAGAGCCGAGGCAGGCCCGAGTGGAATTGAAACTGGAGTGCAAATAGATACACATAAAGATCAGGTTGTTGTGATTAATGCTGAGAATATAAGGAATGATGAGGAAGTTCTTACTGAGAAAGTAAATGACGAGGAGGTCTCTACTGAGAGTTTGAGGAAGGATGAGGAGTTGTCTGTTGAGAATGAACAAATGGATGAAGGTGGTGTTGAAGTACAGATGTCTGAAATAAATGATGACGTGGGGATGGAAGGTCAAAAAAGAAGAGATTGTGTGGTGACTGAGTCTGGAAGCACCGAAGATCAGAACAGTGTCAGAAAGGTAAATTCAGGTGAGCCTAAAGAAAAAGTACAAAAATTAGGTGAAGCTGAAATAAATGAGGCGGATGATGCGGATGATGAGGATGGTGTTTTATCTGATACTTCAGATTTGTCAGATATCTCCCAGGTACGCTGTGATCAGATTTACTCGTTGGATGAGATTAATTCGTTTTTGGATGAGACTTTTGGAAAGGTTGCTGAAGTAAAGAGTTACTTTTCAGATGTGAAGAAATTTGAATTTTCAGTTCTATATTGGCAAAAGAGGGTAGGAGAAGAAAAACTGAGTACACGAAAGAGGTTTCGCTTAAAAAAGATTCTCACTAAACTT